>NW_026899717.1:0-92490 GCF_033153095.1 Gastrolobium bilobum | reverse complement strand
TTGAAGATGTTCTTGTGAAAGTGGACAAGTTCATCTTTCCGGCAGATTTTGTAGTGTTGGACATGGAAGGGGGAACTGAGATGCCTCTTTTGCTGGGTAGGCTCGGGCCATGATTGATGTTGAAAATGGAAATCTTGAGTTAAGGATGAATGATGAGACAATTACCATCAACGTCTTTGACTCTATGAAACAATCTTCTGACAAAAGCGATTGTTTTAAACTTGATGTTTTAGAGCAAGTGGGGAAAGAAGATGGTGCCCCAAAAATAGAGTTGAAGGAGCTTCCTGAAACTCTTCAATATACCTTCTTGGGTAATAAGGAGGCGGTGATTGAAGTACTGAAGGAACATGGGACTGCCATAGGGTGGTCTATTTCTGATTTGAAAGATAAAGATCCCTCTTCCCGTACCCACAAAATTCTTAATAAGGATGATGACAAAAATGTGAGGAAACCTCAAGGGAGGCATCATCCTACAATGAAGAAGGTAATGAGAAAGGAAGTGGTGAAGCTTCCTGATGCTGGTATAATTTGCCCGATTTCAGATACTGGTTGGGTAAGTCCAGTGAAGACTGTTCCGAAGAAGGGAGGCGTCACTGCGGTCCACAACAAAAAAATGAACTAATTCCGACCAGAATTATTACTGGTTAGAGGATGTGTGTGGATCATCGGAGGTTGAATGCCGCCAAAAGGAGGACCTGTGAGAGAGACGGTACGACTTTGTCTCTCAGAGGAAACAACACTTGAAAGAGCTAAACGTCAGGCTCGTGACGTTAAACAAGCGCTCATTGGGAGGCAACCCAATGTAGAGTTTATTTTATTCTTAAAAAAAAAATATACATGTTCACTATCTGGATTAAAATGCTGAGTTGTATGCTAAGATGCATTGAAATATTGTTTTCTGAATTTGATTCCAACTGTTGCTTTGTTCTGTTTTATTTTTGAGATAAAGTTGGAATCAAATCTGGGAATGGTGGTTTGCTATATACTTCCGGCTTGATTACTTGTTATCTAATTGCCCTATTGTCATATTTTGTGCATTGGGAAATTTTTCTGGTTTTCAGGGTTCACAAGCTGGAAAGTCTAAGAAAAAAATTGGCAGTACCAAAAAGGGCTAAGACTTCTGCTTCTGCGTCTTTTGATGATTTTCGGTTTGCTTATGCACCGATGCATCCAGTGCCACCAGTTCTTTCATTTGCTGAGTCATCCCATGCTGCTGAAGGAGATGACATGGGGGATTGATTATATCTCCCTGCTGCTGGAGATTGTTTTAATTGCTTTATTTTAGTTTTTTTTTTTTTTTTTGATAACATGCTTTATTTTAGTTTATCTTTTTAGAACTTTTGCTGTTTTATTATGACCATAGGATTGATGTTAGGGTCATTTAGATGATGTGAGTTTGTTTATATCCCATACATTCTGATGTTTTTATTGTGCGGATTATAGTTTATTCTATATACTGCTGTTTGTTCCATGGTGCAGATATTTTGCTAATCTTTGGGTTTAATTATTGCTGGGGACAATAATTCTTTAAATCTGGGAATGGTAGGCATTGGGAAGCACTCTGGAACTGCAATCTTTTCTATCAGGGAAGATATTCTAAACTCTTTACATTTTATTTTTAGTTAATTGTTAGTTTGTGTTGCTCTTATATTTTATTTTTAAAAAAAATTGGAAATATATTTCTGAAGCAATTCTCAGGTTTAAATGTGCTTACCTAGTTAACTTGCTGGATTGAATCTTAGGAAGCATGTTTGTGTGACATTCTGGTATAACATTGCATAGGTATAATTGGATTACATGATTGCTCTTTTGTCTGAATTGATGTTGTGAAATTCTAATAATGTCTGAGGTTAATTTTCATGAGTCTATGTTGATACCACAACTTGTGAGGTTTGAGCTTAAACACTGAAATTTCTTGTTGAGAGACTTCACTGTTGTAACATTCTAGAACTTGATTTATTTCTCTGTGATGCATGCATTGGTTGAGATGATTAAGGCATTTTGTTCTTATTAGCCTATGGCCAAAATAGCCCACCTTTACGAAATTTTTCCATTGTTAGCCCCTTGAGCCTGAGCTTATGTTGTTGATAAATGACCTGTTGGCCTGATTAATGGCTTAGCTTATATCCATGTGACTTACCCTGATTGAGATTGAATTACTGATGTGTTGAAAATAAATAAAGAAATTGAGGTAAGCTCCACAAAGGTTAAGTGATAAAGGGTTGTGGAAAAAAAAATATAAATATATATATATATAAATATATATATATATAAATATAAATATATATATATATATATATATATATATATATATATATATTTATGCATAAAAGGTGGCCTGAAAGGAATTAATTCCCGAAATTCTGTGGGAATGTTAGTGGAGCAAGACCATTGAATTGAATGTGCTAAATTGTAAGAGTATCAGTTTTTCAATCTCATTGTTGTTTCGAGCTACTATCCATATATTCCTACCCTTTTAACCCGACCAAGATACAACCTGCGAAGTCCTTTTGATCAACTGGTGCATGTGTCTGATTCTTCATTTTTGAGAATTTTGAGAATATAATCAAGCTTATGGTAGTGTTATAGCTGTGTTGGAGTGAGTGCTCATGATACCCTAAACACTGAGTGTTGAGTGAATATTATTTATCTTTGTGAGGGGTAATCAATGTAGACTTGCATATTTAAGAAGCTGATGATATTGTTTGAATTTTGTGATGTTGGATCAGTCATGCTTAGTATATTGTGTCTGAGAGTGTCTATGTATTGTTATGCTGGAATGATTGTTTATTTCCTGGATTGAGTCTTGTTCGTTGCTAGGGACAACAACGTTTAAATCTGGGAATGATGTGATGTGCCTCTATCATGTGATGTTTTCCAAGCCAAAAACAATAAGAAATCAGTCATAAAAGAGCATTTCTTGTATATTAATTACTTTTATTAGTTAGTTTTCCTATTTCAGTTTATTTTTCATCTTTTATATCATTTTTGCATGTTAAAGCAAGAAGAAATAGGAAAATTGAGAAAAATTGTAAAAGGAAAGTGGCGCTAGCCGCACCACTTTGGCGCTGTTGCAGCGCCGGAAGCAGTACAAAGACCAGAAAGTTGGCGCGGGAGCCGCGCCAGTTTGGCGCTACCCACGCGAGAAACCATCAAAGGCTAATATGTTGGCGCTAGACCCGCGCCAGAATGGCACTACCTGCGCAGATTTCAGCGATGAGGCAATTTTGAACTTAAAATGACGCTGCGAGGGTTCTTTAGGTTAACTTTTGACGACGGAGCAGAACAAGGATTCGTGAAGGAAGAGAAGAGCAGAGGATCATTCTCCGTTCCTCCTAGTAATTTTATTTTGAATTCTATTTTATAATTTTATGTCAGCCATGTCTATGGCTGACTAATTTCTTTTATTGTAGTTAGGGTCACAAACCCTATGTGAACCCTTTTTACGCTGGATTGATTATTTTCGCTCGTTTATTTTAATATATTTTATTTTTACCCTGTGCGTACTGATATTATTTCTGTTAGACTTGATCAACCTAATAGGAGATAATAATTCGGGAATTAGGGCTCGCAATAGGAATATTGAGGTTTTTGATTCTGAAATGGGGTAAGGTAACAATTTATGCATGCTTTAGGGATAGACTTGTGTGAGTTGCAGTCGTTTGATTTATCGTGATTAATGCTTAATTTCATGCGGGGTTGCTAAGGGATTAGGATTCCAATTGAATTAAAGGGTTAGATTACCAAGGGTTTGGGATTTAACTAATTATTTGAGATGATAATTTGTCTGAGTTATTAAATTGAACGAACGTTGTCCATCAATCCAAAGTTTAAAGTGGGGATCATATGATGCATGTACCTTATCTGCAATGCTTTTTATTATTCTCTCAAAAATCCAGTTTTATTTTTACCATTGCTTATTAAATTGAAAATTTTATATTTTAAATTTTTGTCTTTATTTTACCATCAATTCACTATTTTCCAAAAACAACTGAGTTTTCCAACTTAAGGGGACTGGTTATTGTGGTACTTGGTTTACAATCCCTGTGGAGACAATACTCTAGTCATTCATTATATTACTTGTGCGATCGGTACACTTGTCAGTGAGCATCACTTTCCATTATGTAATGTTTTATCATTAGGTCCCCCTATTATTCTCCAATTTTCAGCCATGTACGCAATTACCTTTAAGTTCTTTATGTAAATTCCAACAAGCTAAATATCTCCTCCGGGTCCATCTAATAAGTCATAAACTCAAGGATGAAGTCCTAGCCTTATTCATATCTCTTAATCCATTATGTGATATTAAAATTTAGTCAATTAACCTCAAATAACAATACATGGCCGAATCATATAGTTCATAATCATAAACATAAAGCCTCTTAAATCACACACATCCAAATACAATACCTTAAACGCATATCAAATGTCTAAAGTAGCATAATCTATTACAGTCATCCCAACTATAAATAGAAGGCATCACTCAATCCATAAGGAGTCATTCATGTAGTCATAGTCTCCGAAGACTTCAACCAACACAAGATACATAGCTTGCCCATACAGCCCTTCATTACAAAGTTTAGTAATTTTATCCAAAAGTAACTGCATGGTATCATCTTCATGACTTAATAGTCTTTTGCCTTTCCTTACCCACTTGGTCATTTTTACCTGAAAGGGGATCCCCAAGGAGGGGTGAAATTGGGGGTCTCAGTAAGGACTCATAGTTGGAGCAACCTCCAAACCATGATGCTTACTCCTGCAATAATCATATAATAGCATATACAATAATAGAATGGAAAACATTTGAAACATAGTTTGGAAGATAATTCATACTTTCAAAAACCATCATACCAATCCTGCCATGGAAATTACTCTCCATGGTCTTACGGACGAATATCCAGGGTCCTCGTCAGGTTGCCTCTGTGGTATTAGTGCACAAGCCATCTTTCATCATAGACATCTTGCATGAACAAAACATTAATTCTAAACAGCCAAACATATCATTGTATAGCACCATATAACAGATTGCAGTCAAACCAACACTTTACATAAAAGGGGTGGCAACCATAGGGAAACTACTTTTACAACCATAAATCACTTACACTATTGTCTCGTCTTTTCACTCCATAAGAGATCAAGTTCGGCCAAGTAGGTGTTCCCAATGCTTTGGTCTTCCTTTGCACCCTTGGTTTGGCCTAATCAAATAATAAGACTTAATAGGTGGTTCTAAAATTCACTTGGTCCATACATCACATTTTGGTTCGGCCCTTTAGAATATTATTACTTAGAAGATGATTCTAACAATGTGGATTCATGCATAGCACTTTAACAATCCTACTAATTCACATATAATTCGGTTAACATGTAAGTCCAACTCTAACAAGGTTTTCCTTCTTTTTTAAGTTCTCAAGAATTCGAATAACGGGATGAAGATTTTGTATTCTTTTAAGCCCTCATAAAACTCGAAAAATAAGAGGGATGGAGGTCCATGTCTTGAACATAGAGTCTAAGAGACCTTACCTCAAAGGATGATGTTCAATGGAGTAATCCTTCCACCAAATATTTCACTCTTGATCTTCTAAGTGTTCACCTTCCACGTGTTCCTCTATAAGCATGGAAGAGTTCTCATTATCTTCTTGATTTGCACTACATCGAAAACAAAAGACTTGGTCTTGCTCTTGTTATGACTAAAGGAAATGGAATAGGACTTTTACCCTTGTTGATGGTGGCTAAGAGGAGACGATGAAGAAGGCTTGAAGTTATTTTGATGCTCCTATGCCCTAGATGTGCCAATGGCCGAAGCCTTAGGTGGAAGAGAAGGTTTGTTTCTTTTTGTTCTTGGTTGATGATGAGTAGTCGAAGTCTAAGGGGAGAGGAGAGGTGTTGGTTCACTTTGTTTCCTTGTTTATGAGATGATGGCCGAAGTATAGATGGAGAGAAGAGTGTTTGATTCTTTTTGGTTCTTGTTCTTGAGAAGGCCGAAGCCTTGAAGAGGGAAGGATGGTGTCCTTTTTTCTTTGGTTCCTTGTTGGGGAATGGCCGAAGCTAAAGAGAGTGGGGGAGTGTGACCTTTTTGCCTTGGTTCCTTGGGTGGTGTACGGCTAGGATGAGGGAAAGGCCTTTGGTCATCCATTTTTATTCAAGTCTCCTTAATCATCATGCCTAGGAGAGGATAGGCTAGATCCTAGGTTGAGTGTGGGATAAGCAAGTCTTCTCACATTGTTCAAGGTTGTCATACGCATGGGGAGGGGGTAAAGAGAGTGTAGAGTGTAGGACACTCAAGGTGTCATACAAGCCACCTATTCCCTTGGTCCTTTGGGGAGGTGTGCGCATGGGGAGGAGGGAGAGGTAATCATGCTTGAGTGTTTTAAACTCAATCTCCCTTCCATGAAGCCTTTCACGTGGATTGAGGGGAGGAAGGGATTTTTGAGGGTTCCTCCTTGCATGTCACGCCTAGGGTAGCGAAAAAGCAAGGTTCAAATTCTGATCACCAATAAGGAAATATTGGTTAGTGTGTGCAATGGTTGTGCTTAGGAGGATGAAAAAGTAAGGCTTTTGCCTTTGATTCTTACTTAACTGAAGCCCTAGGAGAAAAGGGTGTCATGGAGTGTAGAGTACTCAAGGTGTGGTGTGTGTAACAAGCAAGCTCCATGCCCTGCACCAAGTGATGAGGAGTTCGCATAACGGGGAGAGGATGGTAGCTTAAGGTGTCATAGTGTTCTTCCCAATGCATGGAGGTTGGATAAGGTAACTTTGAGTGTGCAACACTCAATGTAGAGTGTGTAAGACAAGCCACGCTCTTGACTCCTTTCATGATGACAATTTCGCCTAGAGGGAGGGGAAAAATGAATCTACTTTTTAATGATGAATGAGGAAAGTCTTGGGTTTATGAATCTTTGATGTGTCGCCTAGGGAGTGGGAAAAGCAATTCATGTCTCATTTGTTCTAACATGGCCGACGGCTTGCGCTTGGGATTGGCCAAGTTTCATTCAATTTTTCCCTCATAGGTTGCATGTAGTGGCAACCACTCATCAAATGCCACATCATTCATCACATGTTCATGGACTTGGGCTTTGTTACACCACTAAAGGGGGTCCACGGTGTTGGCTTCAAAATGGGTTGAGATTGCTTTGCATTTTGGGCCAAGACCACACTATGTAATGGGTTCGGCCCACTTTGGCCTTTTGGTGTTAAATTTCCATTGAAATTAGTGAATGGGCCAAGTCTTATTCCTTTGCATGGTGGGTTCGGCCCAAGGAGTCTCTTCGGGTTTGAATCACACTAAGTTGGGCTACTTATGTTTAAGTTTGATGTGGGCTTAGTCTAAGATCATACGACTTCAAGAGTCATGAGTTTGGGCTATTAAAGGCCATTAGTTGGTGTGGGTTCAACCCATTAATTTTTGGGCTTTTAGATCATGTTCCATTGGCTCCCTATGTTCTTAGTGGGTTGGGCTTAGGATCATTTAACCATACTTAACTTGGGCTATTCACATATAACTATCATTAATTAATTTGGTCCACACAAGACTCATTAATGAATGTGGTTACATAATTTAGGGTTATTACATCCACCCTGCCTTAATAAAATTTTCGTCCTAAAAAATTACAATTAATCTAAGTCGGGGTATTGCCGTCGGATCTCAACTTCACGCTCCCAGGTTTCTTCTTCAGGGGTCCTTCCTTGACACTACACCATCACCATCGGGATCACCTTGCTGCGGAGTCGTTTCTCTTCTCTATCTAAAATCTTGCAGGGTGTCACCGGAATCTTCAAGTTGGGTCTCACTTCAACGGTGTCCGGTAATAAGACATGGGAAGGATCCACCAAATACTTCTTCAACTGGCTTACATGGAATACATCGTGAAGGTTTGCCAGATTGGGTGGTAATGCTAATTGATAAGCTACCGGTCCTACCGTTTTCAGAATCTGATAGGGACCGATATATCGTGGACTTAGCTTCCGTACACCAAGAGCTCTGCCGACACCAGTAATAGGTGAGAGTTTGATGAATACATGATCCCCTACTTCAAACTCCAGGGGTCGGTGCTTCAGGTCATAGTAACTCTTATGTCGATCTTGGGCTTTTCGTAGCCTGTGGCGAATCATCTTGATCTGTTCCGTCGTTTCTCTGATCATGTCTGGTCCGAACAACTCTCTGTCGCCAACTTCTTCCCAGCAGGTAGGTGTACGACACCTTCTTCCATAAAGTGCTTCGTACGGAGCCATACCGATACTGGCATGATGACTGTTATTGTAAGAGAATTCTGCCAATGGCAGGTACTAATCCCAACAACCTTCCTTCTCTAAAGCGCAGGCCCGCAACATGTCCTCGAGTGTTTGTATTGTCCTCTCAGTCTGTCCGTCGGTCTGGGGGTGATAAGCCGTGCTCGATCGCAGTTGGGTCCCGAATGCTTGTTGCAATGAAGACCAGAATCGGGATGTAAACTTATGATCTCGATCACTTATTATGATCTCAGGTACGCCGTGCAACCTTACAATTTCCTTCACATAGATCTGAGCCAACTTCTCTGTCGTGTAAGTCCCTTTCAACGGTATAAAGTGTGCTGATTTGGTCAGTCTGTCGACCACCACCCAGATGGCATCGTAGCCTGCTTGAGTTCTGGGTAAACATGTTACGAAGTCCATAGATATACTCTGCCATTTCCACTCCGTGATGTTCAAGGGTTGTAGGGTGCCTGCCGGTCGCTGATGTTCAATCTTTACTTTCTGGCACACCATGCATTTGCTCACGTACCTTCCCACGTCTCTTTTCATTCTTTTCCACCAGAAGTTCTTCTTCAAGTCTGTGTACATCTTGGTGGCTCCTGGGTGTATTGAGTATTGACTCTTATGTGCCAGCTCCATGACTTCCTCGCTCAGGATTTTTGTAGGGAAAACTATCCTCCCTTGGAAAGTAACTATGCCTTGCTGGTTCAGGCTAACACCAGATTGGTTCCTCAGTCTCTTCAAGCAGTTGACCGCTTGCTGAGCATATTTGATCCTTTCTAGTAGTTCGTCTAAGATCTGCACCGCCCAATATTCGGCCTCGCATTCGCTATTTACCACTGTTAAGTTCAAGTTCCAGAATTCCTCTATCAGTCGATGCTCGGCTATCATCATGCTCGCAACTCCTCTGGTTTTTCTGCTCAAGGCATCTGCGACCATATTTGCCTTGCCGAGATGGTATTGCAATTCAAAGTTGTAGTCCTTTATGAACTCCATCCAACGGCGCTGTCTCATGTTTAGCTCCTTTTGATCGAATAAATACTTGAGGCTCTTGTGATCATTGTACACTGTTAGAGTGGTACCGTACAAGTGATGACGCCATATCTTCAAGGCGAACACGATCGTAGCTAATTCTAGATCGTGTGTGGGGTAGTTTTCCTCGTGTGGCTTCAGTTGTCGGGATGCATACGCTACTGGTCTGCCGTGTTGCATAAGTACACATCCCAAGCCTATCTTGGAGGCATCACAATATACCTCGAATGGTTCCTCCGGGTCTGGCAGCGTCAGTACTGGAGCTGTTGTCAGCATTCTTTTTAACTCTTGGAAACAGGCTTCACATTCTTGGGTCCACACGAAAGGGACTTCCTTTCTTGTCAATCGGGTAAGTGGCAACACCCTCTTCGAGAACCCTTCGATGAATCTCCGATAATACCATGCTAGTCCGAGGAAGCTCCTTATCTCTGTGACAGTCTTTGGTCGTTCCCAGTCTACTACTGCTTCGATCTTACTGGGATCCACTGCTACTCCTTTATCTGAGATTACATGTCCAAGAAATTAGATCTCTGGCAGCCAGAATTCGCACTTGATGGTTTCACATATAGTTGTTTCTCCCGCAATATTTGTAGCACAATTCTCAAGTGTTCTGTATGCTCTTCTTTGCTCTTCGAGTATATTAGTATGTCGTCGATGAATACGACCACGAATCGACCCAAGTAAGGTTGGAAGATCTGATTCATGTAGCCCATGAATACTGTCGGGGCATTAGTCAATCCGAAGCGGATGACCAAGTACTCGTAGTGTCTGTATCTCGATCTGAAAGCGGTTTTAGGGATATCTTCCGGCTTGATTCAAATCTGATGGTATCCTGACCTGAGGTCGATCTTCGAAAATACCTTCGCACCCCTTAGTTGATCAGTTAACTCCTCGATACGAGGCAAGGGGTACCTGTTCTTGACAGTTACTTTGTTGAGTTGCCGATAGTCCGTGCAAAGTCTCATCGACCCTTCCTTCTTTTTAACAAATTGAACTGGTGCTCCTCACGGGGACACACTGGGTCGGATGAAATTCTTCCCTAGCAAGTCTTCTAGCTGCTTCTTCAATTCTACCAATTCAAGGGGAGACATGCAGTAGGGTGCAATTGAGATTGGACCAGTCCCGGGCATAAGTTCAATAGAGAACTCCACTTCCCTTTCAGAGGGAAAGATGGTAATGTCGTTAGGAAATACATCCTCAAATTCTTTGACCACGAGAATGTTCATCAGCGGCATCTCGCTTGCACCTACCAGGCCAGCTATTAGCATGAAAGTACAATCTCTTGATTCGACCGGTGAAGTACTGGGGGATGGGGTCTCTATCCTTTCCCCGCCGACTATTATACTTCGGCTGCTACAATCAATTACTACGCGTTGTTTGGCCAGCCATTCCATTCCCAATATTAGGTTTAGTTTGGCTAAGGGGATAATTATGATGTCTTGGTTGTACTTTTTTCCTTTGTATCTGAATTCTACGTTTCTACATATGAAGTGAGACGCTGTCACTTCCCCCGTCGCAGAGGTGACTTGCATTGGGGATTGCATTGGGGATTGCATTGGGCTCATAGTTAAGTTAAATGCATTTGCCACATAGTCGGCAATGAAGGAATTGGTCGCACCAGAGTCAAATAAAACAGATAGTTCTTCACCACATATAATGATCGTACCTTTAACTAGTTCGGCTGTCTGGTCTGCCACATGTTGATCCAGCGTGTAAACTCTGCCCATTATTGGTGCCTCAGCTGCTGGCTATTGCTCCCTCCATTGTGGACAATCATTGATGAAGTGTCCATCTTGGCTGCACTTGAAGCATTTCATCGATCCGCTCAAACAATTGCCGAAATGTGCCTTCCTACATTTGGGGAAATTGGGAGCCCTACTGCTGTTTCCTCGGGGATTCTCGGGCCTCTTAAACTTGTGGTCCTCACACCTGGGCTGCCTCCGCTCTTCCTCTCTATGGTCCATTCCTAGTCATCAGAGTTCTGTATCCGGATCCGCGGGCTTCCTTGTTTGCAAACTGACTGCCTCCACCGTTCTACATTGGTTTACTAGGGTGGCCAGGCCACATGTGTCGTTGCCAGCTACCAATTCTGCAATCCTCGCGGACAGACCCCTTTGAAATTTTGCTGTCAGAAAATCCGGCATGGGCATGGTCCCTCGGTAAGTCGCCAATCGGAGTAGTTCGTTGAATTTAGCATGATATTAGTCCACCGTCATGGTCCCTTGTACGAGTCGGTCGAATTCGCCTTGCTTGCTGTCCCGGATTGACATCGGGAAATACTTCTCCAAGAACATTTCTTCAAATACGGCCCAAGTAATCGCGGCATTTTGCATCACCAAAGGTTGAGACGCATTAGCCCACCAATGATGGGCGTCTCCTTCCAACATGTACACCGAAAATAGTACTTTTTGATCTTCGGTGCATTTGACCACTCTGAATATTTTGTCTATGACCTGCAGCCACTGCACAGCCACGATCGGGTCGTGTCCTCCTTGAAAAGACGGTGGTTTGTTCTTCCTATATGTCAGCAGTAGATCTTGATTATTCTGGCCCGCCGCTCCATGGTCCGGGGGCGGTTGGGGACCACCACCACCGGCTCCTCCGGTGCCTGAGCCGCTCGCGGTGTTGTTATGGGTAGTGTTGTGAGGGCTGCGTCTTATTTCGTTCAGAATATTCTGAAACATCTCCCCCGCGTTTGTCTGCATCTGTGTGATGGTATCCCTTAAGGTATTGATTTGGCCTTGCATGTCCTCGGAACCTTGAGGATTGTTGCGGGTAGGTGGTCTACGCGGTGGCATAGTGCTGCACATATGTTACAGGTTATAACAAAGGGAGTTAGAGAATAGTTTTTTACTCCAAAGCTCAGAAAATGCTCTGATACCATTTAATGTAAAACCCTGAATACTCACCCAAGGTGTTAACATTGCTTAACAACATACTTAGCGTGGAAGGCTTACCCTAAGCGTGGTATACTTTTGAATTCTAGGGGGATTAATTTCGTTCTTTAATTCTACTAAGTTAACAATCGTACTTATCCATCTTCTCATGTATTCTCAGCGTCTACAGATTCCTCACAAGGCCTAGGGTGCATTATGTCACGATTTGTACCCATATGAATTTCTAAGTCTTCTAATAATTTAGCTTTTATCCATCCTTACTTTCCATTATGTATAGTTTCATCATTAGGTCCTCCTATTATTCTCCAATTTTCAGCCATGTACGCAATTACCTTTAAGTTCTTTATGTAAATTCCAACAAGCTAAATATTTCCTCCGGGTCCATCTAATAAGTCATAAACTCAAGGATGAAGTCCTAGCCTTATCCATATCTCTTAATCCATTATTGATATTAAAATTTAGTCAATTAACCTCAAATAACAATACATGGCCGAATCATATAGGTCTTACAACTTAATTGCATAGTCTATATTCATAAACATAAAGCCTCTTAAATCACACACATCCAAATACAATACCTTAAACGCATATCAAATGTCTAAAGTAGCATAAGTAGCATAATCTATTACAGTCATCCAACTATAATTAGAAGGCATCACTCAATCCATAAGGAGTCATTCATGTATCAGTGCACATGCCATCTTTCATCATAACACATCTTGCATCAACAAAACATTAATTCTAAACAGCCAAACATTTCATTGTATAACACCATATAACAGATTGCAGTCAAACCAACACTTTACATAAAGGGGTGGCAACCATAGGGAAACTACTTCTACAACCATAAATCACTTACACTATTGTCTCGTCTTTTCACTTCACGAGAGGTCAAGTTCGGCCACGTAGGTATTCCCAATGCTCTGGTCTTCCATCGCACCCTTGGTTCGGCCTAATCAAATAATAAGACTTAATAGGTGGTTCTAAAACTCACTTGGTCCATACATCACATTTAGGTTCGACCCTTTAGAATATTATTACTTAGAAGATGATTCTAACAAATGTGGATTCATGCATAGCACTTTAACAATCCTACTAATTCACATATAATTCGGTTAACATGTAAGTCCAACCCTAACAAGGTTTTCCTTCCTTTTTAAGTTCTCAAGAATTCGAATAACGGGATGAAGATTTTGTATTCCTTTAAGCCCTCATAAAACTCGAAAAATAAGAGGGATGGAGGTCCATATCTTGAACATAGAGTCTAAGAGACCTTACCTCAAAGGATGATGTTCAATGGAGTGATCCTTCCACCAAATATTTCACTCTTGATCTTCTAAGTGTTCACCTTCCACGTGTTCCTCTATAAGCATGGAAGGGTTCTCATCATCTTCTTGATTTTCTCTACACCGAAAAGAAAAGACTTGGTCTTGCTATCTTGTTATGACTAAAGGAAATGTAATAGGACTTTTACCCTTGTTGATGGTGGCTAAGAGGAGACGATGAAGAAGGCTTGAAGTTATTTTTGATGCTCCTATTCCCTAGATGTGCCAATTACCGAAGCCTTAGGTGGAAGAGAGGGTTTGTTTCTTTTTGTTCTCGGTTGATGATTAGTGGCCGAAGTCTAAGGGGAGAGGAGAGGTGTTGGTTCACTTTGTTTCCTTGTTTATGAGATGATGGCCGAAGTATAGATGGAGAGAAGAGTGTTTGATTCTTTTTGTTTCTTGTTCTTGAGAAGGCCGAAGCCTTGATGAGGGAAGGAGGGTGTCCTTTTTCTTTGGTTCCTTGTTGGGGAATGGCCGAAGCTAAAGAGAGTGAGGGAGTGTGACCTTTTTTCCTTGGTTCCTTTGGTGTGTACGGCTAGGATGGGAGAAAGGCCTATGGTCATCCATTTTTATTCAAGTCCCCCTAATCATCATGCCTAGGAGAGGATAGACTAGATCCTAGGTTGAGTGTGGGATAGCAAGTCTTCTCACATTGTTCAAGGTTATCATGCGCATGGGGAGGGGTGAAAAGAGTGTAGAGTGTGGGGGATACTCAAGGTGACACAAGCCATATATTCCCTAGGTCTTTTGGGAAGTGGTGCGCATGGGGGGAGAGATTCTTGCATATCACGCCTAGGGTAGAGAGAAACAAGGTTCAAGCTTTAATCACTCATATTGGTTAGTGTGTACGGCTTTTGCCTTTGATCCTTACTTGACCGAAACCCTAGGAGAAAAGGGTGTCATAGCATTCTTCCCAATGCATGGAGGTTGGATGAGGTAACCTTAAGTGTGCAATACTCAATGTAAAGTGTGTAAGACAAGCCATGCTCTTTTCATGATGATAATTTTGCCTAGGGGAAGGGGAAAAGTGAATCTACTTTTTAATCATGAAGGAAGGAAGTCTTGGGTTTATGAACCTTTGATGCATCGCCTAGGGAGTGGGAAAGGCAATTTATATCTCCTTTCTTCTATCATGGTCGACGGCTTGCACTTGGGAATGGCCAAGTTTCATTCAATTTTCTTCCCTTATTGGTTGCATGTAGTGGCAACTACTCATCAAATGCCACATCATTCATCATATGTTCATGGACTTGGGCTTTGTTGCACCACTAAAGGGGGTCCATGATGTTGGCTTCTAAATGGGTTGGGATTTCGTTGCATTTTGGGCCAAGACCACACTAGGTAATGGGTTCGGCCCACTTGGCCTTTTGGGGTTAGATTTTCATTGAAATTAGTGAATGGGCCAAGTCTTATTCCTTTGCATGGTGGGTTCGGCCCAAGGAGTCTCTTCGGGTTGGGATCACACTAAGTTGGGCTACTTATGTTTAAGTTCGTTGTGGGCTTAGTCTAAGATCATACAACTTCAAGAGTCATGAGTTTGGGCCCTTAAAGGCCATTAGTTAGTGTGGGTTCAACCCATTAAGTTTTTGGGCTTTTAGATCATTTAACCATACTTAACTTGGACTATTCACATATAACTATCATTAATTAATTTGGTCTACACAAGACTCATTAATGAATGTGGTTACATAATTTAGGGTTATTACTCGCTCCATCTCCTGAAACCATCATTAGCAGTTGCACTCCACTACCCTTGACCACTCGTTTCATAACGTTCCCATCCACTACTTCCTCAACTCCCTTTCCTTAACTTCCACTTCCTGAAAAACTCCTCATTTTCCCTCCTTGACATGCTTATTCAAACCCTTCCTTTATCTTTCTCAAACCCTACATTCTCTGCTAAACTTAGAAACTTTTGCTTCTCATCACCCTTCTTTGCACTTTTGCCCTAACCTTTCCCTCAACTATAAACATGACTAGACTCTCTGTAACTGTTATGCCTGTGGTCAGGAACCAGAACTCACGGAAGAAAATGTATCTCTCTACCCAGAGAGTAATATCTTCCTGCATGAAAAAGCTCATCTTCCTTCCTTCATGAAGAGAGCTTTGAGCAGCCTCAAATGGACCTGGTTTGCCACAGACACAAGAGAAGTCAACACCGCCTTAGTGGTTGAGTTCTTGTACCAGGCAAAGAGGTTGCCTCAAGGATACACAACTGATGTGGTGACTGTGAGGGGGAAGAAATTATCATTCTCCCGTGCAGCCATCAAGGAAGTACTTCATCTCCCAACTTCCCGTACCAAGGGTACATAGAGAGCAAATAGGGCTCCAATTTCGTGCTGGAAGTAAAGAACTTGATCACCATTAGTGACCCTATTTATTCCAAGGGAGCCCTCTGCAAGGGAAGTTTAAAATACGAAGCAATATTTTGGTCTTTGTTTGCTAACACCAACCTCACCCCCTCCACACATGATGCCACTGTTAAGTGGACACTTCAGGTGCAACTCTACTGCATCATGAAAAATATTATCATTGATGCAGTACCTCTCATATATGGCAGCCTGAAGAAGGAGATAAGGAAAACTACTGTTTGTCTTTCTTGCCTGATTACAAAGCTTTGTCTGAGTGCTGGAGTGAAGACTTTTGACGATGAAGACCTAGTGTTAGGGTTTGTCATCGACTTCAAAACATAGATTGGTCTGAGGAGCACCTACATTGAGTCAGACATTTCGTTCCCTGAACGCTACAATGTCAGACGTGACGTTGATGAAGTTGAGGATGAAGAGGGCCCTGAGGCCCCAAAGAAGAAAACCACGAAGGCAACCCCTTCTTCCCACACCCCGGCAAGACGAACCGTTCCCCCTCCTACAAAAGTAAAGAAGGAAGCCCCTGTTTCTACTGATGGCAAACAGGGCAAGAAGAAATCTCATGCCAAAGCTCCCCCATGAAAAAAGGAACGTTCGAGTCAGAGGCTGAAGAGATCCTTCAGCAGCACTAAAAGGCCAGATGGAGCATCCTTTGAGAAACCAATCACCCTCTCTGACAAGGAGGAGGGCAGCGAAGACAATGATCCTATCTCAAAGAGGCCGAAGAAGGGAGGAATGTCAAGATTTCAACCAGCTACGAAGGAGAAGTCCCGCAGTAGCTCTGCAACTTCAGAATCTTCTGACTTTCCGTCCCCTCCTGCCTCACCTGCTCATGCTTCACCACCACCCAAACCACAACAACCCTCTCCTAGGCAACAACAGGGAGAGGGGATTAAAGAAACAGAAGCAGCACTTGCTGCAACGGAACAAGTGGCTGAGCAAGAGGCTCAGCCACAGAAAAAGATTGACAAAGGGAAGGGGATTCTTGTTGATGTTAGTATATGGATGTCATAGAGACAATCTTTTAATTAGATTAGGACATATGTGGACCTTTGTATTGTCGCAAATAAATAAAAGCACTATTTATCTTGTTTCGTATTTTGACTCAATATTACTGTTAATATTTTATATGAGTAACTGAATAAACCCCTTGGAATAAAATAGGTATCTCTTGAGTATCTGTGATGAGATCACGATCATGAAGATTCAGGGATACTGGATATTTATTCCTAATTTTATGTTCCTAGTCTAGAGACACTGAGAATGGGGATCAGTGATCTCGGGTAAGACTATCACGACTTATCTACTTGTATTCGGATGCAAGGTAAAGACCTCATGAGCTACAAATATGGAGATGTCTTAGCTAAAGTCGTGGGTGGATCTATAAGGGGTATAGCTCGCACTGAACAGACCCACAAAAGAGACTCTATGAGGAAATCTCACAGAGAGTATCATTAGAGTATTCTCTTTATATTTGGGTATGTCTTTCCTTAGACCAGAAGTTATTACCTAGACTGTGTTCTAGAAGGCATGCTTTGACTGTATACCTCGTCTTCCTGAAACATGGAGACTCATAGGTACACTGTTGGGCTTGTCCTGAAAGAGCACAGGGCTAGAGTGATAAGCTGAAGGAATTCGTCAAATCTCCGTGAGAGATTAGGTTATCTGTAAATCGGAGAAATTGGGATGACATTTACAGGGACTCGGGAATCTATGCATAGTAAAAGAGATCATGAGATGATATGCCTTTAGAGTCAGTAAATTGAAGATTCCCTATTTCGAATAAAGCTTACCCTAAACTACAAGGGTTGATACGCTTCCTTACCCTAGGTTTATGTGAAGGTAACCAAGACGAAAAGAAATACATACGGCAACCAAATATGTGTAATAGGATGATCAAGTCATTAATCTAACTAGCTCTGGGGCAATAAAGCATTGCTAGTGCTCTGTGTTGTCATTAAATGAGTTGTGGGCTTGTTGGGGCCGAGCCCATTTATGTCAGTGGCTATGTTGGACCTAATGGGTCACACACTAACACCTTAATGTCATGATGATATAGCATTAAAGGTATTCAGCCTAATAATGGTTGTTAGCCCAAGATGAAGTTTGGAAGCCCACCTAAGAAGGAGAGGGCGCATGGTATTGTTAATGGGCTTCGATGGTCCAAGACATTACTAATTAATTTAATTAGTTAAATTAATTATCAAATATTTAAATTTTGAATTTTGAATTTGAATTTTGAAATTCGAATTTTGAATTTGAATTTTGAAATTTGAATTTTGAAATTTGAATTTGAATTTTGAAATTTGAATTTTGAATTTTGAATTTGAAATTTGAATTTGAATTTGAAATTTGAATTTGAATTTAGAATTTAAATGTTTGAATTCGAATTTGAAATGGCTATGAAAAGTTGTTTCATAACAAAAGGATAAGATAAGATCTTGTTGGAACAAATCCCTTGTATCAAGAGAAGATCTATGGAGATATCCAAGGGTTAATTTGGGGCGCCATTTTGGTGGGAGATGATTGTCATCTTGTCAAACCAACAAGCTCCAATCAGATTTGGTTGTTGAGAGAATCAGTGAGCTAGTTGGTTCAAACTTGAATGCAACAGCTCAAATGTATCTGGACCCTTTTGGGCTGAATAGGGGCGCATGAATTGGTGGTCATATGAGGACCATTAGTTCAGAATTTTGACTAGATAAAGACCTAGTCTTATGAGGATTCAAAGGGGAGGTTGTTGGGATTTTTGCATTGCAACAACTCCACCTTTGTGTCACTCACTTGTGCGCCACTTTCATTATAAGTAAAAATTCTTATTTGATACACTAATTCTCTCCCTCTCTTGTGCGCCTAGTTGGTGAGTTCCTCCTTAAGGTTTTTCAAAAGAACCTAGCCAATTCTTCTATATACCATTCCCACTCTTACGAAGTTTTTGTTGGACGTTTAGCAAGTGCACTAGTCGTATAAGTAATAAAATGATGAGTAAAGATCGTTCCCACGAGGAATTGTGTTCAAACACCAATATACCATAGAAAACTAATTTGAATCAAATAAAAGTTTGTAAAAATCATGAATAATTTGTCACCAGAAAATTGATTTTGAGCAAATTGACACAAAGTAAATATGGATTAGGAATTAATAAAAACAACAAGTAGTCAGAAAACAACTTTCCTCCATGATAACTCATATAAAAATTGATCATATGATGAATTTCTTTCCATGTGATGTTAATCAACCTTTTACTTATCATCAAGATGTAATCCCTTACTACCTTGATAGAAACATTAATCAGAAACCCCAATCCCTTGGTGATTTCTTTCTTAATACATGCATGAAATACTAAGGTTTGAAGATTACATCAGAACTCTAGCATCAATCCCTTGAGTACTAGAATTCTGATGTTGAGATTATCAAATACAGAAGTCATATAAACATCCCTGTTCTATACTACTTCTTTGGTAGAAATAATTAACTCAGAAAATCTCAAATCAGCACATGGAAAATACTTCATCATATTAATCAAATCAACATAATATTATCATGGAGTTCCATTGCATTCAGACTACAAAGACTCTACTCAGACATAACTAAGGAATAAATAAGAGAAGAAGAATCAAACTTCATTTCCATGTTGAAAGTCTTCAATCTCCAAACTATTACAAGGAAATCCTAATACAAAAACTAAGAGAATTTAGAGAGAAGTCAGACTAAATTTTAGAGAGAGAGAGAGAGTTCAGATCCCCCCCCAAGATCCTCCTCTAAGTGTCAAGGCTTTGCCTTATATAGTGTTACAATTAAAACAGAAAACTGATGTGGGCGCTAAAACGTCCATAAGTGGCCGTTTTAGTGTCCATGCTTTACGTATGCTCAACTGCTTTTAACTGATTTCAACGCTAAAACGTTAAGGAATGACCGTTTTAGCGGTGAAGACCAGAATCTTTTTCCACTTTAGGGCGCTAAAACGCATATTGCAGGCCGTTTTAGCGTCCAAGACCAGCAATTTTCCTTCTTCTTAGTGTAGCAGCGCGCTAAAACGCTCTGTGTGGACGTTTTAGCGCTCATCACCAGCAAGTTTTGGCCTCTTTCTGTAACAGGGCGCTAAAACGCTCAGTGTGGACGTTTTAGCGCTCAACACTTAGGTAATTTTTCTCCTCTTGAGCTCCAGAATCTTCTTCCTTCTCCAGTTGTCTTTCAAGCTTGCTTTTCCTACAAGAATCATACAAATTTCCAATAAAGCTCTTGAACTTGTAATTGAGGACATCTTAGGACATTAACCTTGTTTTTCATCATTTAATCACACAATTTGATCCTAATTCCTGCTAAAAACTATGATGAACTAAGGGTTCATCACAATTCCCAGATTTGAATATTGCTGTCCTCAGCAATAACTTTAAAGACAGAGAAAGACTTGAGATTCTTTACACATGAAATTTATGAGGTTGGATTGAAATATGACAGATCAACTTTCCAAGATACAATCTAACAATCCAGCAATCTATCTTTTACTATGACTTGCTTAACCTCATTACAATGACTTTCAACAGATCAGTAAGATGCAATGCAGAATAAACTCTCTTGCACTCTAGTGTCTAAGGGTGTACTCATCACTCAATCTCCACTGCACTCAAACTACTATGAGCTTGCCCATCTTCTCACTTTCCATAGTTACAGTGATTCATAAGCAGAACAAAAGAGGCTTTGGTGGTATGACTTGACTAAGAATAGGATTCTGTATAGAAGAAGGAAAAATGGCTTGGCATGTAGTTGGCTAAAGGTAGGATTTGATGTTGCAGAAGGTTAGATAAATGGATCAGATTCAGATAAGAGGAGGATCACTATTGAATTTATCTATGTACTCTTTAATCCTTCTCATTCTCTTCTTCCTTTTCATTTGCTCTTTTCACCACCTTTTCTACAACTTTTCTTTTTCTTGAACTTCCTTCCTCCTTTTCTTCCAACTTTCAACACTTTGTGTTGTTTTGATTTCCCTTTTTCCTCATTTCCTTTTTCTTTTCCTTTTCCAAACCAAGCACTTTGTGCCTTTACTTCCTCATTTCCCTTTTTTTTTATTGCATTCTTCTTTTTCTCCAAATTTCCAACACTTAACACTTAATATTTTTGTTCATTGCAAAAACACCTTTCCTACAGAGCCTTCCTCCTTACCCCTTATCTGAACACATAATCTGCAAATTTAGGATCTGGAATAAGTGCAGGGCTCTTAGTTTTATCACAAAAATTCTGGCTTAAGGCTTCCATGCAATAAGAAAATTTGGTTCAAGAGAAAAATGCCTCAATGAGCTCTACTTTACAAACCATGAACTATTTCAAGTTAGAAATAGGGCAAGTTCTAGAGTTACTCATACAGTGAAGTGCTCTCTGAATAAAAAAATTTCTGTATAGGCTCAATGTCTCACGGTTCAGAGTGCATGCTTGAATTCCTCTATATACATCAACCTGATCTCTCTACTTCTCACATAACATGAGTCATGCAAACATATCATTTAGCACATATGCAGGGATTTCAAATTGCATCAAAAAATGTTTAATCCATCATGTAAAACTTTGATCATCCTATCCTCATAAAATTCACATCATCTCAACTCTAAATCCAACCTTTGTACATATAAAACACTTCCTAAACTACCTAAAACTATATTCACAAGAATTTTTAAAAGAAAGGATTGAGATGTTTCCCTGTTTGTGGCTCATCAACTGTGTGTCATCATCAACTGTGTGATTCCACCATAATCATGTCATTCATTCACACCTCATTCCCAGATTTAAACGTTCCTGTCCCCAGCAACTAATTTAAATCTAAAAAGCAGTTGACAAATTCTGAAACACATTCACATATCAACAAATAGCATCAGTACTATTTAAAAGTGCATCATTCAAACAGAGAATCTCAATGTACTAACAAATATACAAAATAAAAATAATACCACAATCAACTAAAAATATCCAAAATAAAACCATAAAACAGAAAATGTATAAAAACAAAATGAGAAGTCTAATCAGTAGACTCTTCATCATCACTAAACACCAAATATGAGCCTGGATCAGCAATAGGCAAGGGGTTGTACTCAGGATCAACACCCCTGTCCTCATCCATAGCACCATTATCAGCAGCCGTGGTCTCTGTGGTAGTAGCATCAACACCAGGCTGTCTCTCTGGAGTGGGGGCAGCATGAGAAGATGTAGCACCATCAGTAGGCGCAGCTCCATCCACATGATCAGCATAGTGAGTCCGGGCCATTGCCTCAAAGGCTTCCTCCTCATCAGAATGAGGGTATACAGCAGGCTGATAATCAATAACATCTAAGCCCTGAGCCTCACATATAGATTTCAACATCGTCACCATATATGTCTGAAATGAGTGCTGGCTGGACTGCATAAACCGGAGATGCCTGCGCAAATGTCCCATTCGGAAGTCAGTGTTCACCACCAATTGCTCCCCTGTCCTTAACCTCTCTTCGAATTCATCATCACTCTGTGTTGTAGATTTCCTACCAGGAGTCAATCCTGTGACCTCCCCTCCTCCTATTTTCAATTGTTTTGTAATCATTGCGGCATCAATTGTAGGGTGCAATTTGGTTGGTGCCCCATTATCAGTAACATCTACACCAGCTTTCTGACAAAGCAACTGAATCAAGGAACAGTGACCCAAAGCAGCAGAGTCACTGTCAGAGTGAGCCATATCATAAATGCTGTCCTGAAGGAGAATAGGAAGTTCCACCTTCGCCCTTGTCATGATAGTGTGAATCAGGACAGCTTTCTTCAGGATAACCTCTGCCTGGTTGGAAGAGGGCATGACATTTGAGATTACAAAGTGAGACCAGACTCTAGCCTCACCATTTAAATGCCTCAACCAAATCAACTTAGGAGCAACCTTATCCTTGGTTAACTCCCAAGTTTCACCAGGTTTGGCTATAGTCTGCAAAATAGGCTCAGCTGCCCCCATCTTGGTCCAGGTGTCAAAGTTTGGGTCACTCCTCCTTGGTGGAATTTCAATATTCTGCCAGTTTCTCCTGAACTCACAACTGGCATTGTGGATATAGTCACAGAACCTTATCTTCAGCAGCTTTTAGATAGTGTGAGCATCATACTTCACTTTCTTTCCCCTCACCCAGCTAGTGAAGGTCCTCTGGCCTCCTTGATCTCCATTAAATGCATTAGCAAAGAATTCCCTTGCTATGTTAGGACTGCTATCACCCAGTATTCTTCCAAAAGTTGCTCAATCCCTGGTCTTCAGCTGAGACTGAAACTGGGGATATTCATCCTGTTCTAAAACAAATTTTCTTTCTCTAACAAATGGCCTCTTGGAAGTCTTGTCAGTATACCTTTTCTCATGTTCCTCACTTTTCCAAAAGTGAGCATCAAACTGTGGGGTAAACTCAACTTCAGTATCTCCTCCTTGATTCACTCGTGCTCTCTTCTTAAATCTCTTTTTCCCTTTTGTAGCAGGAGCTGGTTGAGAAGGAGAAGACATTGTGCCTACACAACAAGAGAAAATCAGTCCAAATGTCAAACAATTACATATCATGAATTCAATTCCACAAATCCAGATTTAGAACTCTTGTAGTGGGGAGTTTTAATCAAAACATGCGCTAAAACGGTCACACTGAGCGTTTTAGCGCTAGGCCAATTTTTGGGTCAGGCATTTCCACGAACACCTTGTGTGTGTGTGTACGCTGGGTTGTTGTTTGAAGACTACTGAGAACCAACACTCACTGAATTTGTTGTCTCATTCCCAAAATACCAGTCAAAAGCAAAAGTTCAGGAGAATAATACCAATAAAACTAAATCAACATGCAATCCTACGAATGATACAGACAATCAACATGTGAATGCCCTAGAAAATGCCCAATAATTGCATGCTTCAGATATGATAAGTGATGGAGGGATTTGAGATGAGTTACATACCTTGATGTTGATGAGAAGATGTGGAAGAAACTACGAAGATGGATGATACAAATGTGAGATAAGGATTGCGTTGTGGAGAACAGAGGCAAAATATAAGAATGTAAGGGGAAAAAAGAAGAGGAACTCTGTTATATCGAATTAGTGACAGGGCGCTAAAACATTGGCTTACCAGCGTTTTAGCGTCCTTGTCCAGAGAAAAATACACACTTTGTGCAGCACAGCGCTAAAACGGTCAGACTTAGCGTTTTAGCGCTGTTGGCCAGAGTGCATGGATTGGTGTTGTCAGTGAACGCTAAAACGCTCATAATGAAGGTCTTAGCGCGCACAACCAGAGAGTTTCATAATGATGGAACTCTGGGGACGCTACAACGGTCATGGTTGACGTTTTAGCGCCCAGCACATAGCAAAAAATTTCTCTTTGATTTTTCAAAAAAAAATTCTCCTTTTCTTCTTCCTCTTATGGATATGGTATGAACATGGAATTACATAGCTAGTACAGTGGGTTGCCTCCCACTCAGCGCTTGTTTAACGTCACGAGCCTGACGGTTATGAACTATTTTACCTCTAATAGAGCAACTGTCAGTAGTGGCCTATCCACAACACTTCCAACATATAACTTCAATCGTTGACCATTGACTGTAAAACTTCTGTCCGAATCCAAAGAACTGATTTCTACAGCCCCATATGGTTTCATATCCTTTACCACAAACGGTCCAGACCATCTAGACTTTAACTTCCCTGGGAACAGCTTCAACCTGGAATTGAACAGAAGTACTTGATCCCCCACCTTGAAGTCTCTAGGTGTGATCTTCCTATCATGCCATAGCTTTGTCTTTTCCTTATACAAACTGGCACTTTTATAAGCAGACAAACGAAACTCATCCAATTCATCCAGTTGTAATAATCTTTTCTGTCCCACTGCTTTGGAATCAAAATTTAGATATCTCACAGCCCACAAAGCCTTGTGCTCCAATCCAACTGGCAAATGGCATGCTTTTCCAAACAGCAACTGAAATGGAGACATCCCAATAGGAGTTTTGAAAGCGGTCCTGTATGCCCATAAGGTGTCATCAAGTTTCTTGGACCACTGGGTCCTAACATTCCCAACAGTCTTCTCCAATATTCTCTTCAATTCCCTGTTGGAAATCTCAACCTGACCACAAGTCTGTGGGTGATATGGAGTGCTTATTTTGTGCCTCACTCCATACTTAGCCAAGGCATACTCCACCATCCTATTATCAAAATGAGTGCCCCCATCACTAATGATAGCTCTAGGGACTCCAAATCTTGAAAATATATTCTTTCTCAGAAAAGCAATCACCACCCTGGAATCATTGGTTGGTGTAGCTATAGCCTCAACCCATTTGGAAACATAATCAACTGCCACCAATATATACTTGTTCGAGTAGGAAGAAGGGAAAGGTCCCATAAAATCCATACCCCAAACATCAAAGATCTCCACTTCCTGGATATTGTTCAACGGCATTTCATGTCGCCTAGAAATATTCCCAGTTCTCTGACAGTTGTCACATGCCTCCACAAACTTCTTTGCATCCTTGTACAAAGTGGGCCAGTAAAAGCCACTCATCAAAACTTTTGCTGCAGTTCTCTCACCTGCAAAATGTCCACCATATGCAGAACCATGACAATGCCACAACACATCCTTCTGTTCTTCCTCTGGAATACACCGTCGGATCACACTATCTGAACATCTATAGAAGAGATATGGCTCATCCCAAATATACCTCTTAACATCATGCAGAAATTTCTTCCTCTGTTGCCATGTTAAATCCTTAGGCATCAATCCAGCAGCTTTATTGTGGGCAAAATCAGCAAACCATGGTGGTGTGCTTATAGATAAAACTTTATCCCCAACCATCTCTGTTACAGCACATATTGCCAAAACATGTTCATCAGGAAACTCTTCTCTGATCACTACTTCGGGCCCTTCTTGAAGTTCTTTTTCTGTAATCCTGGATAAGTGATCAGCCACCAAATTTTCAACTCCCTTTTTGTCCTTGATTTCTACCTCAAACTCTTGTAACAGTAACAACCAGCGGAGCAATCTGGGTTTAGCATCCTGCTTGCTCAACAAATACTTTAAAGCTGCATGGTCAGTGTAAACAATAACTTTTGATCCTAACAGATATGGCCTGAATTTGTCAAATGCATACACAATAGCCAGTAATTCTTTTTCTGTAGTAGCATAATTCTTTTGTGCATCATTTAAGATCTTACTGGCATAGTAAATGACATGCAACAATTTATTCACTCTTTGGCCCAATACCACTCCTACGGCATAGTCACTGGCATCACACATTAATTCAAATGGTAATGAAAAATCAGGTGCCATCATGATAGGTGCAGTGGTCAACTTTTCTTTTAAAACATGAAATGCATGCAAACATTCATCATCAAACAGAAATTCTTGATCCTTAACTAATAACTTGCATAAGGGCTTAGCAATTTTTGAAAAATCTTTTATAAACCGCCTATAAAATCCTGCATGACCAAGAAAACTCCTCACACCCTTAACATTTACAGGTGGAGGAAGTTTCTCTATCACAGAAATTTTTGCCCTGTCCACCTCAATTCCATTCCTAGACACCTTGTGTCCAAGAACTATACCTTCTGTCACCATAAAGTGACACTTCTCCCAGTTCAAAACCAAATTACAGTCTTGACATCTTTTCAAAACAGAATCTAAATTCCCTAGACATACATCAAAATCAGAACCAAATACAGAAAATCATCCATAAAAATTTCAATGCATTCTTCTATCATATCAGAAAAAATGGAAAGCATGCACCTTTGAAATGTGGCAGGAGCATTGCATAAACCGAAAGGCATCCTCCGGTATGCGAATATTCCATACGGACATGTAAAAGCAGTCTTCTCCTGATCCTCTGGTGCCACAGCTATCTGATTGTACCCTGAATAACCGTCCAAGAAGCAATAGAAAGCATGTCCTGCCAACCTCTCTAGCATCTGATCCAAGAAAGGAAGTGGGAAATGATCCTTCCCTGTTGCCTTATTCAGCCTCCGGTAATCATTGCACATTCTCCAACCAGTGATTGTCCTGGTGGGAATCAACTCATTGTTCTCATTTTTCACCACAGTCATCCCCCCTTTCTTGGGCACGGTCTGCACAGGACTCACCCAAGCACTGTCTGAAATTGGGTAAATCATCCCAGCATCAAGCAACTTCACCACCTCCTTCCTCACTACTTCCTTCATAGTGGGGTTGAGTCTCCTCTGTGGTTGCCTTACTGGTTTGACCTCTTCTTTTATCAATATTTTGTGGGTGCAAAAGGAAGGATTAATACCCTTGAGATCTGAAAACTGCCATCCAATAGCCATTTTATTCTTCTTGAGTACCTTAATCAACTTCCCTTCTTCCTCATCAGACAACATTGCATTAATGATTGCTGGATATGTTTGATCATCCCCAAGGAACACATACTTCAAATGTGAAGGTAATTCCTTAAGTTCTACCTTAGGTGCTCCTTTTGGAATGTCATCAATCTTCTTCTCAAGCTTTTCCACTTCTGGCTCGTCTTGGTAATCCTCTGTACCTATCTCTTCTTCTGATCTTTGTTCCTCAACTGGGAATTCTTCTTTTTTATTCACTTCCTCCACAACCTCCTGTATCACATCCAATCTAAAACAATCCTCCACATCAACAGGATGCTTGATGGTTTCAAATACATCAATTGTGACTGTTTCCTCATCCACCCTTAGCAACAACTTCCCTTGTTCAACATCTATCAAAGATCTTGCAGTTGCTAAAAAGGGTCTTCCTAACAATAAAGGACTTTATGTATCCTCTTCCTCCATGTCAAGAATCACAAAATCCACTGGAAAAATAAACTTGTCTACCTTGACCAAGACATCTTCAACCACACCTTCAGGCCTCTTGATAGATCTATCTGCAAGATGCAGAATAAGATTGGTCTCCTTTAAAGTGTTAATTCCCAAAGCTCTACATACTGTCAACGACATCAAGTTTATACTGGCTCCCAAATCACACAATGTTTTTCCCACCTCCACATCTCCTATAGCAATAGAGATACTGAAGCTTCCTGGATCTTTCATTTTTGTTGGAAGCTTCTTCTGGATTAGGGCACTACACTCTGCTGTTAGGGCCACTGTCTCACCATCAGTTAATTTCCTCTTCTTAGTAAGAAGATCCTTCATGAATTTTTCATAGTGAGGCATATTTTCCAGTGCTTCAGAAAATGGTATGTTAATTTGTAAATTTTTGAAGATATCCAGAAATCTTGCATAGTGCTGCTTCTGAATCTCTTTCTTCAACCTCTGAGGGTAGGGAACTTTAGCATAGGGAGATAAACTAACTGGCTGTTCTTTCTTGTCAGCCATCTTCTTCTTTTCCCACTTCATCATCTTTTATGGGGAAGCATTTTTACCAACTTCTACCTCTCCTTCATTCTTATTGTCCTTCCCTTCCTCTTCTTTGTCAACTCCAACTATAACATCACTAACAACTACTTCCTTCTCACTTTTCTCATTTCTCATTTTCTCTCCTTCATCATCAGAGACTACATCTTCAACCACAACCTCTTCTTCATTCTTTTTATTTTCCACCTTCTTTTTCCCTGGTTGAAGTACCAACCCACTTCTTGTCATAATTGCTTTACAATGCTCCTTAGGATTCACCAGTGTATCACTTGGAAGTTTCCCTTGTGGTCTCTCTGATATCTGTCTTGATAATTGACCAATCTGGGTCTCCAAATTTCTGATTGATGCTTCCTGATTTCTGAAAGAAGTTCTGGTCTCCTGCATGAATGCAGTTGTCTCTTCCCTGAATGAAGTAGAACCCTGAATATAATCCTGAGTTGTCTTAGATAACTGAGCAAACGCTTTCTCCCATGCAGCAGGATCACTTGACTGCTCCTTCATATGTGGTGGTGGAGGATGTAATGGTGGATTCAATTGGTGGTTGGAACTATAGCTGAATCATGGGTGTTGATTCTTGTTTTTCCATAGTGGCATATAAACATTCTTTCCCTGATTGTTGTAGTTCCTTTGATTATTCTGATCATACCACACTCCATTCACCTCCGTTTGTTCTGATGATCCCCCATAATCACACTCCTCTGTCACATGGCCCTTACCACAGATAGCACATACACTCTTTGTTTCCACAGAAGCTACCTTTTGTGAAGAGAGTTGCTTAATAAGGGTATCTAATTGTTGCTGCTGTTGTCTCTGTGTCTGCATCAGTTGATCATTCCTTGCCAACAAAGCATCATACCCATCCAACCTGATAATTCCTGTCCTTCTGTCAGCAACTGGAGCATTATCAAATTCTTGAGATGCTAATGACTCAAAGATATCCAAGGCTTCCTGAGGGGTCTTGGTAGTCAATGATCCACCAGCAGTGGCATGCACCAAGGTTCTAGTGTTAGTGGTCATTCCTTG
The DNA here is from genome assembly GCF_033153095.1 of Gastrolobium bilobum. Classification (NCBI taxonomy): domain Eukaryota; kingdom Viridiplantae; phylum Streptophyta; class Magnoliopsida; order Fabales; family Fabaceae; genus Gastrolobium; species Gastrolobium bilobum. Next base: position 63,273 of record NW_026899717.1, on the reverse strand, counting down.
CAGGAAGATTGCTGCTTGTTGCCATGCCTCAATTCCATGTTGTGGACATTTCCTCAGCAAAGTCTTGAATCTCTCCCACGCCTCATAAATAGATTCTGACTCTTTCTGCTTAAAGCTTGTAATTTCATCCTTCAACTTGGCCCTCTTGGATGCTGAGAAAAAACTTTGCAAGAACTTGGTTTGCAAATCATCCCAAGTTGTTATACTTCCTTGTGGCAATGATTGCAGCCATCTCCTTGCATCATCCGTCAGTGAATGAGTGAATAGTCTCAACAGAATTGCATATCTTGTGACACCGTTTATCTTCACAGTATCACTCAACAATAGGAAGTTCTCTATGTGCAAGTAAGGGTCCTCCGCACTGGTTCCAGCAAACTGATCATTCTGCACCAAATGTATCAAAGCAGGCTTCAATTCAAAGTTGTTGGGCTCCACTGTTGGGCGCACAACACTCCCAATTGGAGGAACCACTACAGGAGTCATGTATTCTCCCAGTGTCCTCTGTGGTGGTGGTGGTCTGTGATTCTCTGCCATTATATCTTCCTGATTAACCGTACTTGATTCACCAATTTCTTGCAACTGTCTCCTTTGCCTGGCTGCCCTTTTGTGCTTCCTCAATGTCCTTTCTAATTCTGGATCATACAACAAAAAATTTGGATCAAGTGTACCTCGCATGTACCAGAATCAAAATTGACCAGAAATTTAACATAAACTAAAATACTGAAAATAAAAGGATTCAATCTCAGAATTCTATAGTATCAGTTAGTGTTGAAAAACAAATTCCCCGGCAACGGCGCCAAAAACTTGTTGGACGTTTAGCAAGTGCACTAGTCGTACAAGTAATAAAATGATGAGTAAAGATCGTTCCCACGAGGAATTGTGTTCAAACACCAATATACCATAGAAAACTAATTTGAATCAAATAAAAGTTTGTAAAAATCATGAATAATTTGTCACCAGAAAATTGATTTTGAGCAAATTGACACAAAGTAAATATGGATTAGGAATTAATAAAAACAACAAGTAGTCAGAAAACAACTTTCCTCCATGATAACTCATATAAAAATTGATCATATGATGAATTCCTTTCCATGTGATGTTAATCAACCTTTTACTTATCATCAAGATGTAATCCCTTACTACCTTGATAGAAACATTAATCAGAAACCCCAATCCCTTGGTGATTTCTTTCTTAATACATGCATGAAATACTAAGGTTTGAAGATTACATCAGAACTCTAGCATCAATCCCTTGAGTACTAGAATTCTATGTTGAGATTATCAAATACAGAAGTCATATAAACATCCCTGTTCTATACTACTTCTTTGGTAGAAATAATTAACTCAGAAAATCTCAAATCAGCACATGGAAAATACATCATCATATTAATCAAATCAACATAATATTATCATGGAGTTCCATTGCATTCAGACTACAAAGACTCTACTCAGACATAACTAAGGAATAAATAAGAGAAGAAGAATCAAACTTCATTTCCATGTTGAAAGTCTTCAATCTCCAAACTATTACAAGGAAATCCTAATACAAAAACTAAGAGAATTTAGAGAGAAGTCAGACTAAGTTTTAGAGAGAGAGAGAGAGTTCTGATCCCCCCCCAAGATCCTCCTCTAAGTGTCAAGGCTTTGCCTTATATAGTGTTACAATTAAAACAGAAAACTGATGTGGGCGCTAAAACGTCCATAAGTGGCCGTTTTAGCGTCCATGCTTTACGTATGCTCAACTGCTTTTAACTGATTTCAACGCTAAAACGTTAAGGAATGACCGTTTTAGCGGTGAAGACCAGAATCTTTTTCCACTTTAGGGCGCTAAAACGCATATTGCAGGCCGTTTTAGCGTCCAAGACCAGCAATTTTCCATCTTCTTAGTGTAGCAGCGCGCTAAAACGCTCTGTGTGGACGTTTTAGCGCTCATCACCAGCAAGTTTTGGCCTCTTTCTGTAACAGGGCGCTAAAACGCTCAGTGTGGACATTTTAGCGCTCAACACTTAGGCAATTTTTCTCCTCTTGAGCTCCAGAATCTTCTTCCTTCTCCAGTTGTCTTTCAAGCTTGCTTTTCCTACAAGAATCATACAAATTTCCAATAAAGCTCTTGAACTTGTAATTGAGGACATCTTAGGACATTAACCTTGTTTTTCATCATTTAATCACACAATTTGATCCTAATTCCTGCTAAAAACCATGATGAACTAAGGGTTCATCAGTTTTCATGCTGGAGACTTCACTATTCTAAACACATATACCTAGCTCTTTCTTCACCTATTGAGCGCATAGCAAGCCTCTCTGTGGTGGTCAATTGGTGGCTTTCAAGAAAGCGTTCTTGCATATTGACGTGGGTGGTGTGGATCAACGTTAGAGGGTTTGAACCCTTCAAACCTAACACTGATCGTCTTGGAGTTTTGAACTCACAAACAAAGGTAACATCACATGCCATAAAGCATAATTCTTGATTGCATGTGTAATTCTGCATATGAAAAATTTTGTTTTTCCCTCTCACATGCTACGGCCTTCAAGGCCATTTTACTTTCAAGTGGTATCAGAGCCCGGTCGCTTTACCATCGGCGGGTGATGGTACTTTGTTTGTGAAATTAATTTTCTCACGGTCAAAAGGTCTTTTTGTTAAAGATTAATTCTTTGCATGTGGATTTTTTTATGAACATGTTTAATATGATTATGGTGTTCATATATCTACATGACCTCATGGTTTTGTTTGTTTTGATTCTTTGTGAAAGTTTTCAAAAGAAACATTTTTTTTGAAAAGGGAATATGATTATGCCATGATGTGAATATTCAAATGTATTATTTTCTCCATGATTTTATTTAATAAAATTTTGTATATGATGATGTATGGTTCGGCCATATGAGTTATGGTTGAATAAATGGTTTAATTTTTGTGATCTTTGAGAAAGATTTGACAAAGATTTGAATTATGCATAAAGATGCAAAATTCGACCATTGGGAGAAAATTGGAAAATTTTGAATTTTGATTCTTGTTTTGATATTTTAATTGTTAAATTATCAAAATATATGTGACGAAATATTTATATAATATTTGATATTATGTGCTTGCAAGCTGTTTAAATTTTCAGGTGCAATTTGGAAGGGGATGGTCATGGTGCCCGAAATTCGAATTTCAAATTTTAAATTAATGTGTAATTTTGCTCTATTTAATTAGAGTTGTAATTTGAATTTTGAATTTTGAATTTTTATTATTTGTCCCTCGAAAGATGTTTTGGAGTTTCTTTAATTATATGTAATTTTCAAAATCGAATGGATTCGGTCTTATACATACGCGAGGTAGGTAATCAAAAAAGAAAGAAGATGAGTTCTTCTTTCTTTTGTAACTTAGGAGCCGTGCGAGATGAAAGTCTCATGCACGGTTTTGAATGAGAGAAAGAAGTGAGGAATCCTCTTTTCGACTCTGACTCTCCCACTCCAGTCGTTGCTTTTCTTTCTGTTACTTCGAAAGTAGCCGCATCAGCTTCAGCCACTCGAATTTTCGATATTCCTTTTTATTTCTCATCAAACGAATGGCATCTTCTTCTTGAAATCCTAGCTATTCTTAGCATGATATTGGGGAATCTCATTGCTATTACCCAAACAAGCATGAAACGTATTCTTGCGTATTCGTCCATAAGTCAAATCGAATATGTAATTATTGGAATAATTGTTGGAGAGAATTAGGCTAGTGGCGTATAGACGACGAGGAGTCGATGCTTGAGAAGCAAGATGGACAAATGCACGAGCACCATGACCATCTCAAAATGAAACTATTTTATATGCATGTATGCTTTTATGTTTTGAACGACTAGTATGCATGAATTGGACAAATCGCGTTTGCATGTATTATTATGCATGTCCAATTACGACTAGTGTAATCCGATAGATGTTTGACATAGGATAACGACTAGCATGATAATAATATAAATGTGTTTGATGAGACATAATAAACCCCAAATAAAAGGAACCCTTAAAGGAATAAATTATTAAGCATATGATTACCTCCCACCACCAATATTACTCGAACCTCCTCTACATAGTGGTGCTCCACAACTAAGTTGGGACCCACTGTTTCGTTGAGTAAGAGTAGTATTAGAAGTGTTAGACACTTAGGGTGCTGGGTAATACTTAACTGAGACATAAGTTGCAGGCTCAGCCGGGCTTATGTGCTTAGGGTAATAATGCTAGGTTGGTTGCATGAGATGCACCACTAAGTGACAAGGAGTTGTCAACCTAATGTTAAGAGAGGGTATGAGATACTGTTGATGAGGATGAACCCATTATTTAAATTAATCTTGCGGTCACAGACGGGGGTTAAAATAGATAATCGCACTCTTAATCTCACTAAGGTAAAATCTAAAAGTAGATTAACCATAAGTCAAATGGGAAGGGTCATTGACTTAGATAAAATAGTGGGAGGGGCAAATTATTTAAAGTCTTTAATAATTTGTGTATACAACATGTCTAAATATATTAATTAAATCATCTTTACATCTTTTTCAGTTTTTAGTATGACTAATCCACTGTCACTGCGCTCAATACTCGATACGAACAAATTGACCGGTTCAAACTTTATGGACTGGTATCGGAACTTAAGAATTGTTCTTAGGGCCAAAAAAATAGCTTATGTCCTGGATGCTGCATTACCCATAGCTCCTAGGGAAGGGGAAGATGGGTTCGCGGAATTTGATTTCAAGGCCCACAAACAGCACATGGATGACAATGTGTTGACTGTCTGCATCATGTTGGCATCCATGTCGCCTGAACTGCAAAAGCAGCATGAGCATATGGATGCTCCCTCTATTGTCTTACATCTCAAGGAGTTGTATGACATTAAAGGCAGGCATGAGAGGTATGAGGCCTCTAGAGAATTGTTCTCATGCAGGATGTCTGAGAACATGTCTGTGAGCAGTCATGTTCTTAAGATGATCGGGCTCATTGAGAAGCTAGGAAATCTAGGCTTCGTGATTGATGCTGAGCTAAGTAATGACTTAGTCCTAACCTCGCTTCCACCTTCCTTCAGTCAATTCATTATGAATTACAACATGCATGGGATGCTTGTGAGCTTGCCTGAATTCTTAAGCAATAAGCATATTAACAACTGATGAAGTGTCTATCAAGAAGGATAGGACACATGCTCTTCTGATTGGTGGGCCTAGCAAGGCAAAGGCTAAGGGCAAGAAGCCTGCGAAAGGAGACTCCTTTAAACCCAAAGGAAAACCCAAGAAGAAGAAAGGAAAAAAGAAGGGTAAGAGTGCATCCAAGGACAAAAGCGATGCTGAGTACTTCCATTGTGGCAAGAAAGGCCATTGGAAGAGGAATTGTCCAGACTACCTGAAGAGTGTTAAGGAAAAGAAGCATGGTGATGCTTCTACCTCAGGTACTTTCATGATTGAGATAAATTATTCTTGTGCTAATCCTACCTCATGGGTATTAGATACCGGTTGTGGTTCTTATATCTGCAATATGTTGCAGGTGCTTAGGAGCCCAAGGAGATTGGAGAGAAACAAGGTGGACCTCCGCGTTGGCAATAAAGCAAGGGTTGCTGCTCATTCTGTTGGAGATGCCGACCTTATTTTGCCTACGGGCCTTTTATTGCATTTGAATAATTGTCTTTATGTTCCAAAAATTTCTAGAAACATTATTTCTATTTCTTGTTTAGAACAAGATGGTTTTACTTTTAGTATTAAGAATGGTACATTTTCTATCGTTTCGAATGATAATGTTTATGGTACTGCTTCTTTAATAAATGGATTGTATGTTCTGGAAATGGGAACATAAGTGCTCAATATAACCATGAAACGACCTAGGATAGATAATCAATCTTATCTTTGGCATTGTAGACTAGGGCACATAAACGAAACAAGATTGTCTAGGATGCATGCGAATGGATACCTAGATTGCATGGATTTGGAATCCTATGGACAATGTGAATCTTGTCTAGCTAGGAAAATGACTTGTCACAAGCCCAAAGGGCTTGAGAGTCATAGGGCTAGTGAGTTATTAGAACTCATTCACACTGATGTTTGTGGGCCAATGTCTATAGAGGCTAGAGGAGGATACTCCTATTTCATCACCTTTACTGATGACAAATCAAGATTTGGGTACGTGTACCTAATGAGATATAAATTCGAAGCCTTTGAAAAGTTCAAGGAGTTTAGGAATGAAGTAGAGAAACAGCGTGGCAAGATGATTAAGACATTACGATCAGATCGTGGTGGTGAATATTTGAACCATGAGTTTCAGGATTATCTGAGAGAAAATAGAATTCTCTCGCAGTTTACTGCACCTTACACACCACACCAAAATGGTGTCTCCGAAAGAAGAAACAGGACCTTGTTAGACATGGTCAGGTCTATGATGAGTGAGACTCAACTTCCAAAATCGTTTTGGGGATATGCCTTAGACACAGCGACATACCTTCTAAATAGGGTACCGTCTAAATCTGTTCAGACCACACCATATGAGATATGGAATGGTAAGAGACCCAACCTGAGTTACCTCAGGGTATGGGGATCGCCAGCTTATGTCAAAGCGTTGGCATCAGACAAGCTTAGTGCTAAGAGTACTAAATGTCTATTTGTGGGGTATCCCAAAGGTACTAAGGGATATTACTTTTACTCCATGGATGAACATAAGCTGTTTGTGTCAAAGAATGCTGAGTTCCTTGAGAAGGATTTGATCTCTCAAGGAGCCAGTGGGAGTAAGATTGATCTTGAAGAAGTTCAAGAACCACATGAACAGATTGAGGAACCCGAGTCTGCTCCGCAGGCGATGTTCTCCAATGGAGAAGTAAACACACAACTCTGTAGGTCAACAAGGGTCATCCATCCACCTGAGAGGTATGGGTTTGTGATTGAAAATCAGCAAACCATCGAGGATGATGAACTAATTAACTAGGAAGAGGCAGTCAAGGATGTTGACTCTTCTAGATGGCTTGAAGCCATGGAATCTGAAATGGATTCGATGTATCAAAACAAGGTATGGACCTTGGTTCCTAAACTGCAAGGAATAGTTCCTATCGATAACAAATAGGTCTTTAAAAGAAAGACTGATGCAGATGGCAACGTTCAGATCTACAAAGCTAGGTTGGTTGCGAAAGGGTATTGTCAAAGACAAGGAGTTGACTATGATGAGACTTTCTCGCCTGCTGCCATGATCAAATCTATTAGGATCATGCTTGCAATAGCGGCATATCACGACTATGAAATTTGGCAAATGGATGTCAAGACCGCCTTCTTGGATGGGTTCTTGAAGGAGGAAGTGTACATGACACAACCTGAGGGCTTTGAAATCAAAGATCAGGAGCATATGGTATGCAAACTTCAAAGGTCGATATATGGGCTAAAGCAAGCATCAAGGAGTTGGAATATTCGTTTTGATGAAATAGTTAAGAGTAACGGTTTTATCAAGAACGAGGATGAACCTTGTGTTTACAAGAAGGTTAGTGGGAGTAATGTCGTCTTCCTAGTACTTTATGTAGATGACATATTGTTAATAGGAAATGGCATCCTCACATTACAAATAACGAAAGAGTGGCTTTCAAAAAGCTTCACCATGAAGGATTTGGGAGAAGCGGCCTTTATACTTGGTATAAAGATCTATAGAGATAGATCCAATAGGTTGCTGGGTTTATCTCAATCCACGTATGTTGATAAGATGCTAAAGAGGTTTAGCATGGAAGGGTCGAAAAAGGGTTTTCTTCCCGTCAGTCATAGGGTACATCTTTCAAAGGCTATGTGTCCTAAGTCACAGCCTGAGAAGGATCGCATGAGTGGAATTCCATATGCTTCGACTATTGGATCCATCATGTATGCCATGATATGTACGAGACCAGATGTCTCATATGCTTTGAGCATTACGAGCAGATACTAGTCGGACCCTGGAGAGGGTCACTGAACAGCAGTCAAGACCATCCTTAAATACTTAAGAAGAACTAAGGATGCATTTCTGGTCTATGGTGGGGTTGATGAGCTAACAGTGAAAGGGTTCACTAATGCCAGCTTTCAGAGTGACAAAGATGACTGCAAGTCACAGTCAGGGTTCGTATTCACCTTAAATGGTGGGGCAGTATCTTGGAAGAGTTCCAAGCAGGAGACAACAACAGATTCAACGACAGAAGCTGAATATATAGCTACTTCAGAAGTAGCTAAGGAGGACGTGTGGATCAAGAAGTTCATATCTGAACTTAGGGTGGTTCCAAGCGTGGATGAGCCCATACAGTTGCTTTGCGACAACACTGGAGTCATTGCGCAGTCAAAGGAACCTAGGTCTCATCAAAGATCTAAGCACGTGCTCTGCAGATATCACCTGATTAGAGAAATCGTTGATAGCATGGATGTAAAGATGGATTATATTCCCACAGATGATAACCTAGCCGATTCTCTGACAAAGGCTGTTTCTCAAAGAAAACATTATAGTCATTATGAGGCTTTGGGTATACAACTTAGGTCTGATTGGCTCTAGGCCAAGTGGGAGCTTGTTAGTATATGGATGTCCTAGAGACAATCTTTTAATTAGATTAGGACATATGTGGACCTTTGTATTGTCGCAAATAAATAAAAGCACTATTTATCCTGTTTCATATTTTGTCTCAATATTACTGTTAATATTTTATATGAGTAACTGGATGAACCCCTTGGAATAAAATAGGTATCTCTTGAGTATCTGTGATGAGATCACGATCATGAGGATTCAAGGATACTGGATATTTATTCCTAATTTTATGTTCCTAGTCTAGAGACACTGAGAATGGGGATCAGTGATCTCGGGTAAGACTAGCACGACTTATCTACTTGTATTCGGATGCAAGGTAAAGACCTCATGAGCTACAAATATGGAGATGTCTTAGCTAAAGTCGTGGGTGGATCTATAAGGGTATAGCTCGCACTGAACAGACCCACAAAAGAGACTCTATGAGGAAATCTCACAGAGAGTATCATTAGAGTAGTCTCTTTATATTTGGGTATGTCTTTCCTTAGACCAGAATTTATTACGTAGACTGTATTCTAGAAGGCATGCTTTGACTGTATACCTCGTCTTCCTGAAACATGGAGACTCATAGTATACTGTTGGGCTTGTCCTGAAAGAGCACAGGGCTAGGGTGATAAGCTGAAAGAATTCGTCAAATCTCTGTGAGAGATTAGGTTATCTGTAAACCGGATAAATCGGGACGACATTTACAGGGACTCGGGAATCTATGCATAGTAAAAGAGATCATGAGATGATTTGCCTTTAGAGTCAGTAAATTGAAGATTCCCTATTTCGAATAAAGCTTACCCTAAACTGCAAGGGTTGATACGCTTCCTTACCCTAGGTTTTATGGGAAGGTAACCGAGACGAAAAGAAATACATACGGCAACCAAATACATGTAATAGGATGATCAAGTCATTAATCTAACTAGCTCTGGGGCAATAAAGCATTGCTAGTGCTCTGTGTTGTCATTAAATGAGTTGTGGGCTTGTTGGGCCCGAGCCCATTTATGTCAGTGGCTATGTTGGACCAAATGGATCACACACTAACACCTTAATGTCATGATGATATAGCATTAAAGGTATTGGGCCTAATAATGGTTGTTAGCCCAAGATGAAGTTTGGAAGCCCACCTAAGAGGGAGAAGGCATATGGTATTGTTAATGGGCTTGGATGGTCCAAGACATTGCTAATTAATTTAAATAGTTAAATTAATTATCAAATATTTAAATTTTGAATTTTGAATTTGAAATTTCAATTTTGAAATTTGAATTTTGAAATTCGAATTTTGAAATTTGAAATTTGAATTTTGAATTTTGAAATTTGAATTTTGAATTTGAAATTTGAATTTGAATTTGAAATTTGAATTTGAATTTAGAATTTAAATGTTTGAACGTTTGAATTTAAATATTTGAATTCGAATTTGAAATGGCTATGAAAAGTTGTTTCATAACAAAAGGATAAGATGAGATCATGTTGGAACAAATCCCTTGTATCAAGAGAAGATCTATGGAGATCTCCAAGGGCTGATTTGGGGCGCCATTTTGGTGGGAGAAGATTGTCATCTTGTCAAACCAACAAGCTCCAATCAGATTTGGTTGTTGATAGAATCAGTGAGCTAGTAGGTTCAAACTTGAATGCAACAGCTCAAATGTATCTGGACCCTTTTTGGGCTGAATAGGGGCGCATGAATTGGTGGTCATATGATGACCATTTGTTCAGAATTTTGACTAGATAAAGACCTAGTCTTATGAGGATTCAAAGGGGAGGTTGTTGGGATTTTTGAATTGCAATAACTCCACCTTTGTCTCACTCACTTGTGCGCCACTTTCATTATAAGTAAAAATTCTGATTTGATACACTAATTCTCTCTCTCTCTTGTGCGCCTAGTTGGTGAGTTCCTCCTTAAGGTTTTTCAAAAAAACCTAGCCAATTCTTCTATATACCATTCCCACTCTTGTGAAGTTTTCATGCTGGAGACTTCACTCTTCTAAACACATATACCTAGCCTCCTTCTTCACCTATTGAGCGCATAGCAAGCCTCTCTGTGGTGGTCAATTGGTGGCTTTCAAGAAAGCGTTCTTGCATCTTGACGTGGGTGATGTGGATCAACATTAGAGGGTTTGAACCCTTCAAACCTAACACTAATCGTCTTGGAGTTTTGAACTCACAAACAAAGGTAACATCACATGCCATAAAGCATGATTCTTGATTGCATGTGTAATTCCGCATATGAAAAATTTTGTTTTTCCCTCTCACATGCTACGGCCTTCAAGGCCATTTTACTGTTCGCACTGTTCAGTGTCCCATCCAGAAACTTGCATCCCTCTGAGCACTGTTCGCACCGCCCCGTTCTTGCAGTCAAGAAACCAACTCCAGAAAAATTACAAGTTTTGCCATCCACTCTTCTGCCTATAAATAGGACGTTCCAGCACGAAGAAAATCTTCGAATTCCTTAAGAAGAGATCACTTAGTATTTTTACATTTCTTTTGTATAGTTTTAGCATTAGTTAAGTGACAACAACTTCTTATATATTCTGTATCACCCACTTGAGACTCCTCACAAGCAACAACCATACTTCTCCACTTTTCATTTTATTGTGACCTAATTTGTTACCATTTAAATATACGTGTTATTTCTCTTCTTTTCCACTCGTTATCTCTGAACTGAATCTCGGGTCTATGGGATTTTAGTTTGGAATAATTATGTTTAAAGTAGTAGCCATGGGGCTAAGTTATCTGTGAGACAGAAAAACTTTGAAGTTCTTAAAGAACTATTTTCAAAACTCTTGTACTGAAGCTTTTGTATTTCTCTGGTTAAGTGAGCTAGATTCATTGTGTATCAATGGAAATTGAACACATATTGAGAGAGAAACTTCGATAAGGAAGGGATTTCAGACAGCTTAATCAGAGGAGGAAGATAGTTTTGTGGAAACAACATTGCTAGTTGCCTTAGGAATAAGGGACCACCTCGTTCACTAAAGGTCCTGTGCTAAGTAACTGTTGGAGTCAAGGGAGCCATGGGAATATGGAAACTTGTGAGCCATTTAGCCCATGAGCTAAGGAATCAGAGTTGGCAGTGAAGAGACTGGAACAAATACAGAAGTGTTAAGTCCTGAGTAGAGAATATAGCTATTTAAGAATGGATCAGTGGATACGTTCTTTGTGTTAAAACTATTTTAACTCCTCCATATTGTTGTCTCTTAAATATTGTTATTAGTATTGTTATTTTCACTTTATTCAATCTTGTATCTATAAATCTCCAATGAATATTGTCGTTCCTTCTCTCATCAAGAAGGATTTCATATATAACGACGCGAGGAGTTGTTTGCTGTCAGATTGAACCTACTGTTTCTGAGGAACGTTATCAGGACAGTAGGGAATGTTTGACCAATCAGGTCATTTACTAACTTTTCTTTTCATTTTCATTCTTTTTAGAATAGTTTAAGGCATTAATTAGATTATTATCCTCGTGGGAACGATAATCTGAGTACTAATAGTCCCACTTATTACTTGATGCGTGCACTTACGCACTTAGGTTGAAGTCAAGAGAACGAAAGTGTTTTCTCTTGATGAACTAAAAGTAAAAGAACGTCCTTCATCATAACATTATAAGCAACCAACAAGTTCACACCCAACAACGAGCTCTGAAAAATAAATGGGTCTATAAGATTAAGAACGAAGAGAACAGGCAGAAGCCGAGATACAAAGCCCGAATTGTAGTGAAAGGCTGCATTCAGAAGAAAGGAGTAGACTTTGAGGAGATCTTTTCTCCTGTGGTGAAAATGACCTCGGTCCGAACCGTGTTAGCTATGGCAGCTTCGATGGACCTCGAGGTAGAACAAATGGACGTGAAGACGGCATTTCTTCATGGTGATTTAGAAGAAGAGATATATATGAAGCAACCTGAGGGGTCCCAAGCTCCAGACCAAGAAGACTTGGTATGTCGGTTGAAGAAGAGCCTCTATGGCTTGAAGCAAGCACCTCAGCAGTGGTACAAGAAGTTTGAATCATTCCTGACTGATCATAAGTTTGAGAAGACAGAAGTCGACCACTGCATATTTGCGAAGAGGTATGAGGTCGGAGATTTTTTGATTTTGTTGTTATATGTTGATGACATGTTTATTGTAGGGAAAGACAAATCGAGGATAGCCTCCCTGAAGAAGGCGTTGAGCTCGTCCTTCACAATGAAGGACCTCGGCCCTGCAAAACAGATTCTTGGAATCAAGATTATCTGAGATAGACAAAAGAAGCTACTGTGGCTAAGTCAAGAGAAGTATATTGAGAAGATTCTGAAGAGATTCGGCATGGACAAAGCCGAAACAGTGAGCACCCCCCAGTCGGACACATAAAGCTGAACCAGAAGCAATATCCGAGATCTGATGAAGACAAAGACGAATTGCTGAAAATCCTGTATGAATCCGTTGTCGCAAGCCTGATGTACGCAATGGTTTGCACTAGACCCGACTTGACGTTTGCTATTGCAATGGTAAGCAGGTATCTGTCAAACCCCAACAAACAATATTGGGAAGCAATGAAGTGGATCTTCAAGTACCTCCGAGGTACGACTAACTTATGCCTCCGATTTGGAGAAGGCAAAGCCGAGTTGCAAGGCTACTCGAATTCTGATTTAGGGGGAGATTCCGACTCGAGGAAGTCGATGACGGGATACATGATGGGATTTGCTGGAGGAGCTGTCTCTTGGCAATCAAGACTTCAGAAGTGTGTTGCACTATCGACAACCGAGGCTGAGTACGTTGCTGTTACTGAGGCAAGCAAAGAGATGTTGTGGATGAAAAAGATCCTCATAGAACTCGGCCATGATCAAGACAAGTACGAACTGGGTTGTGACAATCAAAGTTCAATCCATCTTGCGAAGAATTCGACCTATCACTCCCGCACTAAGCACATTGATGTAAGGTATCACTGGATTCGGAATGTGGTGGAAAGTGGAGAGCTCAAACTCGTCAAAGTGCACATTGTTCATAATTGGTTTGACATAATGACGAAGCCAGTTCCAGCAAGAAAATTTGAAGATTGCTGTGAAGGAGTCGGGCTGATGTTGAAGCCGACGCATTGAAGTCGGAGGGGGAGATTTGTTGGGCTTCCTCTTTTAATGCCAAGCCCAAGCCCATTGAGGGGTTTCCTAAAAATCCTAAACCCTAGATCTCACCTCCTCTATATATTCATTAGTTGTGGGTGGAGGCTAGGTTAGAACATGAGGTTAGATTGAGAGAAAAATATTTGAGAGATTTGTGAGCAAAGCTTTGAGCTTTGTATTTGAGAGATCTCTAGAAAGAGTTTGAGTGAAACATCTTGTTGGGTGCTCAGAGGCTGTTGGATGAAAATATAGTATGGTGAAAACATTCCTCAGTTTACTAAGAAAGAACACAAGTGTTTTCTTAGTTCAACCCAAGTGCGCAAGTGCACGCATCAAGTAATAAATGGGAGTATTATGCCCAGATTATCGTTCTCACGAGGATAGAACTCTAATTAGTGTCTTATATTGTTTTATAAAGATTGAAAATGAAAAGAAAAGTTAGTAATTGACCTGTTTGGTCAAACGTTCCCTATTGTCTTTACAATGTTCCTCAAGGACAGTAGGTTCAATCAGACAGCAAACAGTTCATTGCTTCGTTATGTATGTCAACCTTCTTGTTTAGGGAAGGAGCAGCAATATTCATGAGAGGTTTATAGATACAAGATTAAATAAATAAAAATACAAAAAGTAATAATAAAAATCAAGAGACAACATGGTGGATGGTTTGAAATAACAACAATAATAGAAGGAACGGATTCACTGCTCCATTCCTAAATAATTATTTTCTCTGCTCAGGACCCAACACTTAAGTATTTGTTCCAGTTTCTTTTATGCCAACGTCTGATTCCTCAGCTTATGGACTGGATGGCTCACAAGTTTCCATATTCCTATGGCTCCCTTGACTCCAACAGGTACTTAGTGCAGAACCTTAAAGTGAACGAAGTGGCCCCTTATTCCTAAGGCAACCAGCAATACTGTTTCCACAGTGCTGCCTTCCCCCTTTTGTTAAGCTGTCTGAAATCCCTTCCTTAAGGAAGATCCTTTCTCAATATGTGTTCGATTTCCAAAGATACACAATGAAGATAGCACACTTAACCAGACAAACACAAAAGCTATAATACAAGAGCTTCGAAAATAACTTTTTAAGAACTTTGCAGTTTTTCCATTCCACAGATAGTTTAGCCTATGGCTACTAGTTTAAACATAATTATTCCAAACTGAAGTCCCATAGACCCGAGATTCAGTTCAAAGATAACGAGTGGAAAGGATAGAAATAACACTTGTATTTAAATGAAAACAAATTGCTTACAACAAAATGAAAAGTGGAGAAGATGGTTCTTGCTCGTGAGGAGTCTCAAGTGGGTGATACAGAAATAAGAAGAAGTGTTGTCACTTAACTAAAGTTAAAACTGTACAAATAAAAACTACGAAAATAAACTAAGTGATCTCTTCTTAAGGAATTCAATCCCTTAGGAATTCGATGGATGTCTTCGTGCTGGAACGTCCTATTTATAGGTAGAAGAGTGAATGGAAAACTTGTAAATCCCTTGAAGTCAGTTTCTTGACTGCATGAAAGGGGCGGTGTGAACAGTGCTTTGTGAGGCGCACGTGGCTGGATGGGACAGTTTTTGTTGAGATTTGTCTTTCCTTCTGAACCTCCCATGCCTTGCTTTCCTTTTCGGCCAATAGGAACCATTTATTCATTGTTGTGCACCTTTCTCCTTGGTTGAGTGTTGCCCACTTGTGCTTAATTGGAAAATTCTTTTCACCGTTTCCTGAAAAGTGGTCAGAAAGATTGAGTGAGTGAAGCAGGTGTATTTAATGCCCCAAATCCGTTCCCCTTTTTATATATTTTCCAAAGATTATGTCACCTTTCGTTTCCCACTGTGTTTTTGTGATAAAGATATAAAACATGTGTTTTTAGTGCTAAAGTTGCTCATCAGGTGAGGGAACATATGGTATTTTTCCATCAAAATGGGCTTAGATGGGCACGGATTTCTGTCCCATTACATCTCTAGGGTAGTTTGATTATCACCATTGTTGGAGAGGTTGTGTTAACCACCACATTGGTGAATTTTGATTCTTTGTATCCATTATTTTCATAGTGGACGTTTGATCTGGACTAGGTCGCGCAGGTTTTTACTTATTCATTGGAGAAGGTTTTCCCACGTTAAAAACTGTTTGTGTTCTCCTCTCTCTCTCCCTTTCGTGTTTTTCGTTGTTCCGCTGCGCTGCCCGACCATGTGAAGTTCAGGCCGAGTTAAGATTGCCGAGATCCAAGATCTTACTGACTGACTTCCGCAAAAAGGCTTCTAAGCCGAGTTGAGGGAACCGAGTTCCCAACACTTTGCTTGTTAGAGTCGCGAGTTTATAAAATATGTTGACCCTGGTTGGTATGATCCACGGTGGACAAGCGACTCTTGCTAAGTCACAAGTTTAGTTTGCATATGGAGAACTAGGTCTAAGGTTCGTAGCTTTTATTCAAGGGTTGAAGCCAGAAGAGTTACCGACTCTAGTTGGAGCGCACTTTCAGTACTACTGTCATATCGAACTGGGTGCCACTTTTGTAATTTACACTATGTACTACTGGTAGTACGTAGTATAAATTACAAAAGTCATTTTTTTTTCTCTCTCCAATATAAAGCAACTGATGTGGCACGCTTTTATTGGCCGGTCGCACCTACACTGGGTGCATTCTAGATTTTTCGCTCTAGTTGCTAGCTTGAACCTATAATAGATGACATCTACGATAGGCCTAAACGAGTTAGGTCTTTTTTGATATGCCAAAACAAATTAGGACTATATGTGTATGATGGCCAAGATAGGATAGATTAGTTATAATAGACATCCTGAAAAACATGAAATATGCAAACTAGAAAGAAAGATGTCATCCGTTAATTGTTAGAGTGCTCATAAAAAAGTCATAAACAAAAGAAAAGGAAACATGGTAAAGCATAGATATAACTTGTTGCTAGCTAAGATGTCTGCTAGTCGAGATTGAGATGACTTGTTGGTGGCCAAGATGGCAACATGTGGCCAATGTTCCTTAAAAAGAGAACAAGATATGTGTTACGTTAAGTAAGAATGAAAAAGTTGTTAGAATAAGATGTTGTTGTTAGTCTGTTATTCATGTAAGTAGTTACTGTAGTTAGTTAGTAGGAATAATGAAGGGAAAACAAATATTATATAATAGCATTGTGTAACCAGATTTGGTCATATGAATAATATTCGTGAGTTTTACTCTCACTTTCATCTCTCTCTTAGGGTCAATATACTAATGTCTTTCATTCTTCAAGAACTTGGAGAATTTTCCAAAACTACAATGCGACTTCAGGAACTATCGGAAGAATTCAACTCGTTTCAACAACGAGTAGATAACAACCTCGATGAAATTCATCTTCAAGCTGGAAATATGAAGAATCAAATCTCTTTGTTGGTGAAGCAAATGCAGCAGCTACAAGAAGCATTTTTATCACAAGCAATACAAGGAAGGGATTTTTCGTGGGTTCATCCATAAATTATGTCGAAGCTTCTTCTTCACAACAAGTCCCAAAACATAATGACTTGGTCATATTGATTTTGCAAGAAACAGAGGAACCATGTCCAATATTGCAAGAAACAGAGCTTATCCTCTGTTTTTCTCCTTCATCTTCATCCTTTAGGGAAGAAAAGGGTGTCCGTCTACTTGTTTTGTTTCCTTTTATCAAGTTACTGAGAGCAAAGACTCAAAAACCTATCATTCGTGTCCTTGATATCTTGAAGAAATATGCTGGTACAGTGAACAAGGAATATAGTCTTGAGTCTAACGGTGGAAGACCAATAATTCAAGAAGGAAAGTTACTTGGCCAACTTGCGCTACTTGTTTGGCACACTGATTGTAGCACTCAAAGTAGCATAAATGCTACTGCAGTTCTTGCAAATAAAGCAACTTATGTTGCTCACCATGATACCTTGCGTTCCATTTGGGATCTAGGAGGATCTTCAGTTCTTCCATTTGGGTCAAGAAGTTCTCAACATCCCATCATGCACACAAAGTGTTCGACAAAATTCCAAACAGAGATGAAGTTTGTTATTCAATTATGATCGTGGGATTTTGCTCATTATACTTCATTTTTTTTCTTGGGAGCCAGGTGAATCTCTAATTTTTTTAATTTTTTTTTAATATTTGTTGTATCCATGGAACCTCGAGGACAAGGTTCAATGCCAAGGGGAAGGGAATGTTACATTAAGTAGTTATTGTAGTTAGTTAGTAGGAATAATGAAGGGAAAACAGATGCTATATGACAGCTTTGTGTAACCAGATTTGATCATCTAAATAATATTCTTGAGTTTTACTCTCACTTTCGTCTCTCTTAGGGTCAATACTGTAACACCATGTTCGCGACCAGTTTGTTAACTTTAGAAATGGTATTAAGCGCATCTATTTAATTAAATAAATTGCGGAAGATAAACTCATTAAAATATGGATAAACTTTTTCCATTCTTTATTAAGTTGTAACCATTACTTTCATGCCAAGTTAATTGCATATTACATACGATTTGTTCAACTTTCTTACTTACAATTTGCATATATGCTTTCTTACATGTTTCAATATTCTCCATGGATTCCATACAACACCTATTGGACCTCCATTTACATATCATACATAATTTGAGCCATTTCAAGGTGTTAAATCCCATTGTAGCGTACCTTAGTTCACATAACACCTGCAAAATTAACAGCTCAAACACAAGGTGAGATAATTCCACATAATATCTTACCTCAGTTCACATAGCACCTGCAAAATCAGCAGTCAATAAAGGTGACATAACATCAACAACTGCAATAGTCCATTGCATAAATTACCAACTCAATACCATCCATGGCGTTCTCATGCAATATATACACGCGACACATCGATATTTTTGCGTATTAACCTAGAGTCATGGAGACCAGTCAACCCACATAATTAACAACACAGGCACAGGTATTGCACATTTCCACGTGTGCCTTTATGAGTATTCCCACATATGCCACATCTGGGCCAAGGGAATTCACTCACACTAATCTCTTTTCCTTGTCCTTCCTCTCAAATTGACGGTTTATAAATTCTTACTTTCTCTCTTTCCACCTTTATGGTTTACACTCGAAGAACCTTTTTTTTCCCCAGAGAGGGTTATCTCGGTGCTTCCTAAAGTAAACAACATTCTTAGGAATCATTTTCTTAAAGAAAGTCCCACACTCTCAGCCAAACCTGACTAGGGAGTGTTTCTCACTCACACACACAAGACATCATTTCTTGTTTTTACAAAATAAAATATAATTATAGATTATGCAATAACCCAAGGTCTCTCACCTCTTATGTATTAACAAGACCTATCTACATATACCAGGCAATTTCAGGCAGACATAAGTGAAAAGGGTATTTCCATAATACCATGCCAAATTTCCAACATATTGCCTATCCAGGCTAGCATATCTCTAAACATAACTAAAACATGTTTTCTCATACTTTTTCTTACTTGTTCCACCACTTGGTGGTTGTAGAATAAAAACTCACATTGAAAAGAAAACTACACTTAAGTCTCTCAATGCATTATTATACCATGAGGTAACTAAAGTGGATTGATCTGTGCACCTCGTGCATCAGGACAACCCGATGAGTCACACTCAAAGTGGTGCCCTCATAAGACTACCAAGAGTCAACACTCTTAAGATCCAATCCCCAAAGGGAAGTCCAAGCCATAGGCTATTGGCCAAAGAACTATAAGGCATACCATCCTTTCGTATACCTCGTACACTAGGACCACTTATAACACCTCGTAGTTTCAAAACACTTGATTATAGTTAAAATGAAGATCAAAGGGTAGGATTAGTGAAAATCTCGAGTTTTGAGTCAAAATACGTAAAAAAGGTAAAACGGTAAATTGCCATACACGTAACCCTGAACAGTAAAATGGTGGTAGAAGGTCTCAAATGGAAAAACTAACCCTGGAAATGGATTCAGAACAAAAAATTGAGTGGTTAGGCAAGTTTCAGGAAATTTGATGAATAGTGTTTTCCGTGCTAAAAATATAACGGTACAGTTGCACCGAAAAGCGTGCCAAATAAAATTTGAGCTCTAGGCTTGGAAATAAGTTGGAAATGGTACGTAGGACTAAGAATTATGATTTCTGATCAAATTTGATTAAAATTAGGGGTTTTGGGGAATCGTGCCCACACTACATATAATAGCTTAAAATTGTGATTTTACTGAATGACTGGAAAACTGTGGATTCATCTGCTCAAAGGAAATTAAAGGACTTTGGTGAACGTTAAAATTTGAAGTTTTTAAATAATCTAAAATTATTTAGAAATTGGTGGTTTAAGTGTGAGATTTGAATTAATTTGAATTGAGCGAGGTGGCATGTGGGACCAACCTGAAAGTTAAATAACCTTGAAGGACGAAGCATGTGAGAGGGAAAAACAAAATTTTTCATGCGGAATTACACATGCAATCAAGACTCATGCTTTAAGACAGCATAATGTTACCTTTGTTTGTGATTGAAACACCAAGGTTTGAAGGGTTCAAACCCTCTAACGTTGATCCACACCACCCCACGTCAAGATGCAAGAACTCTTCTTGAAAAGCCACTAATTGATCACCACAAAAGCTTGCTAGACGTCCAATGTGTGAAGGAGGAGGCTAGGTAAAGGTGTTTAGAAGAGTGAAATTTTCAGCTTAAAACTTCACAAAATGGCGCATGGATTTTATGATATATGGCTAGGTTATTTTTCAAAACCTCTTGAGAAAAACCTAACAAAAGGATGACCAAAGGAGATGAGAGAACTATCAAAATTGGATCAGATTTTTCTCTAAAAATCTGACCATAAGTAGCGCCCAATAGAGAGGAAAAATGGAGTTGTTGCAAAATCAAATCTTGCCAACAACCTCCTATCATATCCTCATGATATCAAGTCAATATCTTAACAAAATTCTGACTTAACAACCATCATATGGCAAGCCATATGGTGCGCCCAATTCAGCCCGAAATACAGTCCAGATATGTTGTGTAGTTGCATTCAAATTTGAACCAACTAGCTCACTGATTCTCTCAACAAACCAAATCTGATTTGGAGCTTATCTGGTTGACACGATGACACTCACAACAACCAAAGTGGCGCCCCAAATTCAGCCTTGGATGTGATCAAAGATCTCCTCTTGATCCTAGGGATTTGTTCCAACAAGATCTTATCTTATCCTTTTGTTATGAAACAACTTTTCATAGCCAATTCAAATTTGAATTCAAACATTTAAATTCAAACGTTCAAACATTTAAATTCAAAATTCAAATTCAAAATTTAAATTTAAAATTCAAATTTCAAAATTCAAATTCAAAATACAAATTTTAAAATTCAAATTTCAAATTTCAAATTTTAAATTTCAAATTCAAAATTCGAATTGCAAAATTCAAATTCAAATTTCAAATTTCAAATTCAAAATTCAAAATTTAAATATTTGATAATTAATTTAATTAATTGTATTAATTAGTAATGTCTTGGACCATCCAAGCCCATTACATGACCCATGCGCCCTTTTCCCTTTTAGGTGGGCTTCCAAACTTCTTCTTGGGCTAACAACCATTATTAGGCCCAATACCTTTAATGCTAGATCATCATGACAATAAGGTGTTAGTGTGTGACCCATTAGGTCCAACAAAGCCACTGACATAAAGGGGCTCGGGCCCAACAAACCTACAACCCATTTAATTACAACACAGAGCACTAGCAATGCTTTGTTGCCCCAGAACTAGTTAGATTAATGACTTGGTCATCCTCTTACACATATTTGGTTGCCGTATGTATTTCCTTTCGTCTCGGTTACCTTCCCTTTAAACCAAGGGTGAGGAAATGTATCAACCCTTGCGGTTTAGGGTAAGCTTTATTCGAAATAGGGAATCTTCAATTTACTAACTCTAAAGGCAGATCATCTCACGATCTCTTTTACTATGCATAGATTCCCGAGTCCTGTAAATGTCATCCCGATTTCTCCGGTTTACAGATAACCTAATCCCTTACAGAGATTTGACGAATTCCTCCAGCTTATCACTTAGGCCTGGTTCCATCCGCAAGGGTAAAAGACGGTAAATGATCAGAATAAGTAAGAGATGTAAAGAGTTCCTTATTACCACAGAGATGATCGGTAGCACCGGAGTCAAATATCCAAGTGCCAAGTGATGTAGAATGAGAAACACAAGCAACGGGATTACCAGTATAAGGCTGAGACTGAGGAGAAGCCTTCCTGAGAGGGGTTTGGAGTGCAGCATAGTCCGAACCGGAACCAAATGATGCATTGTCTGACTGAGCTATATTTGCAACAATAGAAGGAGAGTTAACCTCCGAGAGATCAGGAGATGCTGCTGCCATTTAAAGATAAAATATAAAAGTCGTAAACAAAGGCAAACGATATCCAATCAAGAAGAACCACGCGTCTAAGGTCAGACCCACAGAGAAACAATCACAGATCCAGAAAGGGGAGGAGAAGGCGAGCTTCTCTGTCCAAGACCGGCCGGAAAAATCCGCCGGAATAGTGCTCACGCGCCGGCAGAAGGTGGCGCGTGAAGCCCACGCGCAGAAAAGACAGGTGGAGCGTGACGGCGCGTGGGAGATGCGTTGCTGACCGGACCACCACAGACTTGGTCGCCGGGAAGATAGGGTCCTGATTGCGTGAAGTTTGGTCGGAAAAGTCGCCGGAAAAAGTCTCTGGTTGCCTGAACAGTGATTCTGACGGCGGGCGGTGGTTCCGGTGGCCGTCGAAGGTGCTGACGCGTTTGGAAAAATCATTCAGAGGCTGTTTACAGCCCTAGAAGGCTTGTCGGAAGGACGCACGGCAAGAAAGAGGACTCCTAAGTAGTGGGCTAAGGTTTTAAAGCAAAAAAACAAGGTTTCTAAGCGGAAGCGAGAGTTCCCAGAACAAAAGAGCTCTGATACCAACTTGAATATAAAATAATATGTTGTGTATTGATCTGTGTCAGAGAGTTACAATATATAGAGACCCTAATGGGCTTAAGTGAAAGGCCCAAACCTAATCCTAATACAGTCAGAATACAGTCAGAATATTTACGGATAAGACGGAATCCAATCATATCTAATCATATCATATCTAATATTCTAACACTTATGTCACAATTGCATGAATGCTTGAATGACCAAGTGAGTGGTCTTTATGGTACTAACGTATGTAGGAATGACCTGTTGTGTAGGCATTTCTGGTTGGACTAAGTTACGATGTAACTTGCATTGATGCTACCTAGCTTGGGAGCTTCAAGAAGGTAATCTCTTGGTACTGGGTTTAATCCTCGTGTGTGCTCCACCATGCCCATTGGGTAGTGGTTGGAAGTTGTATGTTCAATAATGTGATTATAACATGCTCATACATATGTATATATATTGGGTACATAGTGTGTACCTATCTCTAGCCAGTAGATAGATTGTTGTATGGCGTTACAGACTTCCACTGGATAGGTCTCCGTAGGGAGTTCCAGTTGGCCTGGGGCTGTGGAGATGTTATCCGTTGAGGAGCACTCTAGGAATGTTTCGGGTGTATAAGATGGGGGTGCCTTGAATGATGTTCCGGGAATACATTCTTGGATGAGATCCTATAGGCTATATGCCGAGGCCAGTAGGTCAGATGTTGCGTGATTTTGGCTATGACCATTCTAGCTTCATCGTATGTTTTTCTTTTTATACATCCCTACTTCTCTAAATCCTTTGCTATATCCTTATATTGTTATGCTTCATTATTGTGTATTACATCTGAGTGAGCCATTGGACGAAGTCATCCTCCAGAACCTCTGGGTTACTGAGATATATTCATATATTTCACGCCACGTTATGGGGCTATATTTCAGGTGGCTGTAGCGGGACTAGAGCTATGGGCAAGAGGCCCACGGGTTGAGCTTGTTGAGTTGGAGTATTTTGTATTTTGGGCCACTTGGCATAGACTAGACTTAGAGCATGAATATTGTATATTGCATTAGTGATTTGTATCATGCCTTATTTGTCCATGCTTCATTTTGGCTAAATCTAGATTGGCATATTTATTGTTGTATTTTGAGGTACCGTACTGTAGTTATATGTAACATTGGAGGATTGTAATGTAATGAATCATAGACCTTGTGTAAAGTATAAGCATGTATGAGATGGTAGGGCAATAGGCCTATTTTAGGGTATGATTTATATGTCAATTGTTAAGAACACATGAAATGGAATAATGTGATTGTAATGCGTTTAAATTTTGATAAAGTTAAGTAATGGATTGTAAATTAATGAGAATAATGTAAATTGTTATGGGTTGTAAGAGCACCAAGGTATTATTGATCCTTGTGTGCCACCAATGTCTATTAGGTACCAATTGAGGCTTTGAAACACACTTTTGATAAAGTGGGATAGGTTAAATAAACAAAAGAGGTGCCGTCAAAATTTATAATAAATGGTGGTTTTTAGGCTGATTTAGGAGAGAATATCTCCCTCCACAGAGATCCAATAGGGATGTGCCATACATAATTTTGAAGCTTGAGATGTCAGCTATATTGTTTTCAAAATTTGATAGCATTTGAAGCTGTGTAGAGACCTGTAGGTTCAATTGAGTGAGGAATGCCCATGAAGGCCCTGCACAGGGGCTGTTCGGGTTGCTATTTTCCACAAATTTTTTCTCCCTCAATTTTTACTCAGATTAGGCTCATGATATTTCAAATTAAAGCTTATGGTATCTAGTATACGGTATAAAAATTTTAGAGCAATTGGTTGAGTGGTTTGTCCAGAATCACAAAAATGGTGAGGTATGTTTGGTGCCCTGTTTTGGGTTAGCTGGCAGTTTTTCTTGTCCAACTTCAAATAATGATGACCGGGGCTAGAGACAACTTTATGAGGCATGTGATACCTTGTTGGAAAGTTAATTGAGTCTAGAATAACAAAATAAAATATGAGCGTCTTATAGTTTGAAAATTTCGCATAGTGTTCAAAAGACTGAACCATGTTCATTTGTAGAAAAATCGTAAAAGTGAGATTTATGCTAAGTGGGTTTATGGGAACCCCTTAGTGGCTTAAAGTAAGTAGTGCATGATATTTAGGCATTTATTTTATTTATTTTGCATTTAGAATTCAGTTATGATCACAGCTTTTGTCATTACGTTTTATTACTGCTTTTAAACGCTTACGTAATGAAAAGGAAAAAGTTTACTTACATTTTTAAATGAACTGCTGTTATTGTAAATGAGCTTAATATCATAATCAATGTTAACAACACTGGTACGTAACAGGCTGTTACCCTACTCACTGAATCACACATGAAATGAATGTCCAATAAAACTCCTCGGTGGCAACCTCTGCGGATACATCCCCTCTAGGGATAGTCCATAAATATTTCGATGGTCAATAACTCACTCAATCAATTCAGTTCACCAGGTGATATCATTACACTTCGTTACAACATTCAGTAATATAAAATATACTTCATACATTAGATTATGTAATCATAACAATTCAAACACACATTACCATACTCTAAGATACACTATTACAGATAGTCAGTCTCAATTACAAAAGTTACACCTAATTTTTGTAACTTACAACCTCATCCCATTTTCTAGGATAACACCATTATCCCTAGAACAAATATAAATTCTCACCAATGTTCAATCAAGAACAACCAGACAGTTTCAATAATATGCAACATAAATATGGGATCACACCAATTTGCAACAAACAAAACCTTCGTACGTATATTATGCACTTTATCACTGGACTATTATCATTTAGCACAAAAACACTCATGATACTCAATTAAGCATATAATATTACTTGCTCATGGAAGTCTGTTGCGTATTATCGGCAAGTGTACTGATCGTACCAAGTAATAAAATGATGAGTAGAGTATCGTCTCCACGAGGATTGAGGCACCAAAGTTATTATAACTATTCCTCTTTTGTTGGATTAATAAGAATGGTTTAAGCACAATTATGGTTTGTGAAATATGAGAACAATTCAAGAAAACGTAAACAATTCAAATGTTCTTTAGAAACTCAAGAACACAAGATTAAAGGTTGAGAAAATATTGCGGTAAAGAGACGCCAACACCTTTATGATCCCCACCTTGTAACTTGAATTAACGTTTACATTCAATTATGCAATTAATCAAACGATTCACTATCTTTTATTTAATTGGTTAAGCATTAATTCCTTAATGATCTTAACCTTATCAAACCTATTAGAATCCTAATCCCTTAGAAATCCCTTTTTAAGTTGAGCCTTCGAATCAGTGAATCTTTCACGTTTGCGGTTCATGTAGCCTATCCCTAGTGCATACATGAACAGTTATCTTACCTCTTGTCAGGAATTAGAATTCTAATATTCCTATTGAAAACCCTAACCCTCGCAATCCTAAAAGAATGATCAGTTCTAGATGAATTATAAGATGAAGAACAAGGTAAAATAAACTCAATTAACATAGATGAATATAAATTTAACCAAATCACAAGGGGTTCACATCAAGGGTTGTGACCCTTACCACAATTATAGAACTCGCTAGACATATTCATGTCTGACAAAATAATCATACAAGAAAATAAAATTAAGAACCTAAAGAAGAGAAAGAAGATGAAGATCTTCCATCTTGATCGATCGAATCTTTGGAACTCCAAGAAGCTCCCAAGAATTCTCACTCTCTTTGTTGTTTTTCTCTTCCTTGTTGTCAAAAAGTTCCTCCTTCCTTTGTTTCTAATCCTTTTATTAGGTTTTGGGAAAATCTCTTTTCAATTGCTCTCCAATTGGGCCTCCTTTTTGAGTAATTCGCATCAGATTAGTGTTAAAAAGTATCGCCCGCGCACTTTGCTCCAGGTCTGGCGCACCGTGCTTGAGAAAACAGAAGGAGAACTGTGTAATGGCGCATCGTGCACCAGGTCCCGCGCACCGTGCGCCTCCTCCCGCGCACCATGCGCCAGGCTGGTGCACCGTCCGCCGCCTCCCGCGCACCGTGCGCCGGGATACAGGGCCGAGTCTCATAAAATAGCGCACCGTGCGCCAGGTCCCGCGCATCGTGCGCCAGGACCGCGCACAGTGCGCCGCCTCCAGAGCATCGTGCGCCAACTGGAAAATTTGGACTTCTCTCTTTTGCTCCCATTTGTGGCTTTTCTTGCTATTAAAACACATAACTTGAGTGAGAGAATGATTGAGAAGGAATAATCAATATTTCTTGCATTTATGACTTATTTTCACACATTTATGATTAATTCCTTGCTTCTTGTAAGTTAGAAAGCATCATATGCTAGACGCACATCAAAGTCGTCAGAGTGTATCCCGATGTTTATCATAATCCAACAGTCACCATACTAAAGAAAAAGTCGGCCAAACTCATACTAGCATCTAGCAACGCAATATCATGTCAAACACTAGGAATCACTAGGCAAGAAACTTTCCTCAATCAATCATATCATGCTTTTTCCCAAGAAAGTGCTTTGATACTACATGTAACATCCCGGTGGCCGATGAGGGCAGGGAGTTATCGCTGTTGCAAAGAGGCATGAACAAGAAGCGGCTCTTGGCAGGCTTCCAGCCATGAATTGGGGCCCGTTTGGATGAGCTTTTTTTTTCAAAAGTTGCTCTTTTTTTTAAAAAAAAAAAAAAAGCACTTCTCATTTTTAGTGCGTTTAGATGTCAGCTTTTAAAAAAAAACAGAAGTCACAAAAAAAGCCAAAAACTTACTTTTTTCAGAAGCTAAAAATTTTAACTTCTAAAAAAAGCAAAAGTCAAAAGCTAAATATTTTTTTAAAAATTAAATATTTTTATAAAAATATAAATAGCTTGAACTTTTATAAAAAGCACTTCTAAATTAAGGAGGAGATAAAAGTTACTTCTTTCAAAAGTTGAACCAAACGAGCTCTTAATTGAATACACACTCGAAATAGAGGGATTCCAAAGACTGTACATGTATAGGATTCTACAGTTGAGGATAACTTAATAAGAATTAATTGGTATTATATAGACTAACAAGATGCATCTACTTTTCGGTAGTCCGGAACAGAAGAACTCCATAGTTAAGCGTGCTTGACTTGGAGCAATTTTGGGATGGGTGACCTCTTGAGAAGTTTTCCCAGAAAGTGTGTGAGTGAGGAAAAAGCACACCGAAAAATTTCATGTTAGTTTGTAGGGACAGACATTGGTTCTTGAAGTGGTCGGGCGTTACAAGTGGTATCAGAGCAGGGCCTCTCTCCTAGTATGGTGTGGTTCGAGGATGAACCAAGCGGAAGCTGGTGGGCATGTAACATCCCGGTGGCCGACGAGGGCGCGGAGTGATCTCCGGTGCAAAGAGATATGAACAAGGAGCGACTCTTGTCAGGCTTCCAGTGGAGGGGTTCATGAATTAATTGAATACACACATGAAAGAGAGGGATTCCAAAGAATGTACATGTATAGGACTCTACAGTTGGGGATAACTTATAAGAATTAATTGGTACTACCTAGACTAACAAGATGCGTCTACTTTTCTGTAACCCAGAATGGAAGAACTCCATAATTAAGTGTGCTTAACTTGGAGCAATTCTGAGATGGGTGACCTCATAGGAAGTTTTCCCATAAAGTGTGTGAGTGAGGAAAAAGCACGCCGAAAAGTCTTATGTTAGTTTGTGGGGACAATCATTGATTCTCGGGCGTTACACTAGACTCAAGAAGAGAAGAAGATGAGTGGCGTCAATGGTGATCCAAAGAGAGGGAGAGATAGCCACCACACTTGTGTGTGTGTTGGCTAGGATTTCGGTGGAGAAAATTAGAGAATAAAACTTACAAAACTAAGGAAGAAAATGAGGTATATATGTGGTGCCTCATTAACCTAAAACTAGGTCAAATCAACGCCTTAATCAAATCCCGATCTTATTGGGTAATTTCCTTAATTTTGTCCAATCAATCCAATTGATTGGTTTCCCCGATTTCAGCCAATTAATTTAATTAATTGATTTTCTTAATTTTGGTCTATTAATCTAATTGATTGGTTTCCTTTTATTTTCTCCATTTTCAATAAATCTAATTTAATGACTATATTTAAATTTAAATTTCAAATTCAAAATTCAAAATTAAAATTCAAATTAATTTTATTTAAATTCAAATTTCAAAATCAAAAATTAAAATTAGAATTCAAATTAATTTTATTGATTTAACATTTAAATTAATTAAGTTACATCATAGATCAAGTCCAACTTGGCCTATGTGCCACCTAACCTTTCTTGGCCTAACATATGGGCTTTACCAACTTAGGCCCATTAACCCTTATTGGGCCGAAATCACATATGCTAGAATTCAAGACAACTTAAGATATTTGTATGTGACACATCCAGTCCAACATAGTCACTGACATAAATGGGCTTGGGCCCATTAGGCCCAATCCATCTAATGCCAACACAGAGCACTAGCAATGCTTTGTTGTCCCAGAGCTAGTTGAGTTCATCGAATGGTCAACATATTATACCTATTTGGTTACCATGTAAATTATCCTTTCGTCTTGGTTATCCGTCCCAATGCCCATTCTCGGTATCTCTAGACTAGGAAAATATTTCTGGCAATGAACGTGTGGTGTCATTAAGCCCTCATAATCGTGATCTCTATCACAGATCCTCAAAGTGACACTCGTTCCATTCTAAGGGCTTTATCCATATTTACAAAAAAAAAAGGCTTTATCCAATTACTCATGTTCAATATAAACATATAACATTTGAGACATGCAATATGAAAAAGATAAAGAATGCTTTTATTCATAAAATTTATGCATAACAATAAAGAAATACATAGGTCCATCTGACTCTCAGATTGTCCGTAGGACACCTATATACTGACATGTATTTCCCCTTCTTCTTTTCTTCTCTTTCTCTTTCTTTCCTTTTCTGTCTTTTCTAAAATGGTGTGACTAACTTAGGGGGTGGGGGGCTTTATATAGATTTCTAGATGCTATTTTTAAAATAATATAATATAATTATAAATATCTTTGAAAGTCAACATTTGGTCACTTGGAGGGGGTGCTTCCATGTTGCCCCCTCTGTGGCCAATTAAAATTTTGGTTTTTTAATTTTATATTATTTTGTTATTGTAATATTATTATTTTTTTATTTTTTATTTTTTGGATGTTACACAATAAAACTTGATACTTTTAGAGGTTGAGTTATCTCAATAACTAAAAATTTGCAAATTGACAAGTTAAAATAAAATGCATGCAAAAAAGTGCTTAGAACCTAAGAATAAGATTATGGAAATTAAAGCTGAAAAAACAATCAAGGTTCAAGGAAAGAATACTTCAAAAAAGACCATAATAGTTATATGGAGAAGCAAATGTGATGTGGAACAAGATGTCTAGTTGTATTCTAAGAGTGACAAGAGCATTGTTAAGGGAAAGTAAAGCGAATGTACATCAAACAAAAGAAACTTAATGGTAGAAGAGATTCAAGAGACAATTAAGTAGAAGAAGGAATGTTTAAGATGTTTACATAAATTTACCAATGAAGAGAATTTGTAAAAGTTTAGTTTGGCTAGAAAAAATACCAAGAAGTCATTACGTGAGGCTATAGGAAATGTTTTCTCCAGTATGTACAAAAAACTTGGGAGCAAAGATGGGAAAATTGTATCTATCAGCTTGAAAAGATAAGAGACAAGAAAAGTAAGGATTTGACCTGGATTGGATGCATCAAGGATGAAAATAAAAATCTTTTAATAAGAGATGCAAAAGTTAAAGAAAGGTGGATGAAATATTTTAACAAGCTTTTTTACTGAGGATAATGACAAAAGAAAGGTAGATTTGAAGGATGCTTTAGGTGATTTCTGTGTAGAGTTAGAATGCATGAAGTTATGGAGGCATTAAAGGAGATGAAGACAAATAAAGTTTTGGAACTTGATAGTGTACCATTGAAGCACGTGGATGTGATAATAAGTTGGTTGATAAATCTTCTTAAAATGGTTCTCTAGAGTAATAAGACGCCTGATGAATGCAAGAAAAGTATATTTGCGCTTATCTATAAAAACAAGGGAAACATCCAAAATTGTTTTATTTATTTTTTGTATATAGATTTGTTTTAACTATTAAGGCATTAAGCTTATGAGCCAAACAATGAAAATTGCGAGAGAAAGTGATTGAGCATGGTTTCCAAGGACTCTGGAAATCAATTTGAATTTATACAAGGAAGATCTACCATAGATTTTATTTTCTTGATATGACAATTGATGGAAATATATAAAGAAAGGAAGAATGGCATTCATATATTATTTATTGATCTCGCCAAAGAGTATGATAAGGTTGCAAGAAAGGTTATGTGGTAGGTTCTGGAAAAGAAAAAAGTATTGTCAAAGTATGTAAAGTCGATCAAGGACATGTATATTGGTATTCTTACTTGTATATGAAACATCAAGTTTTTTTTCCAACTACTATAGGTTTACACCAGGGTTATGTAGTGAGTCCTTATCTTTTTACCCTAGTTATAGATGGGCTAACAAAAGATATTAAAGAAGAGGTGCCATTGTGGGTGCTATTTGTAGATAATATTGTGCTTATTAATGAGACCAAGATTAGTGTTAATAAAAAATTACAATTGTGGTAAACACATTGGAATCTAAAGGATTTATGTTAAGTCAGACTAACACCGAGTATATGAAGTATGAGTTTTGACAACTAGAGGAGAAAATCAAGATTCCATGCATATGTTGGGACGGGAGGTAGGAGCAGAAATGAGTCAGACTAAGACAAACTTTAACCTGAATAAGTTGAGTCTATACAAAATATTTCAAATCTGACTTGGCTTATTAGCTTAATTCAAGCTAAATTATAGGCTGGATTTGACTTGTTTTTTAAAAAAATTCAAGGCTTGGCCTGACCTATTAAATCTACCAAGTCTTTAAAAATAACATATTGTATTTTGTACATTATAGATTATGATTACTAAGTTTCTTTTGTATGTTTAGGCTAATGGAAAAATTTAACTACGTGGTTGGAAATCAAAAACAAAATAATGACATGAATGCAGAAGACTTAATTAAATTTCAAACAAAGAAATATATTTACTCATTTATGTATTTCATAATCCCACTCAACAAAAAGAAAAAATTGTGATGACGAAAAAAACTGAAGGTAAAGACAATAACTTGTTCAGCAACACCGATGAAACTCCATTAACAGATCCAAATTTTGTTGAGTTTTTTGCTTCATCCATAACCCTATAAGACGGGTGTAAAAGTTAAAATATAGTAAAATATTATTTTTTTTTAAAAATACAGGTCAAATATGTAGGCTTAGAGACTAGACTTTTTAAAATAGGTTTGAGACCTGATTTTTAAAGAGGCATTTTAATGAGTCCAAGCCTGTATTATTTTTAAAATTGGTTGGGTTAAGTTTGGCAAACTATAAGTCCCTGATAAGTTGTCTGACTTATTTACACCTCTAAGAGGAGGTACCCAAAAAGAATGCTTTTAGATACTTGAGATCTATATTCCAAGAAAGAGAGAGATTGATGAGGAAGGAAATCATAGAATCAAAACATGTTGGATGAGGTGGCGTAGTGCATCGGGATTTTTTATCGCAAAATCCCCGGAAAGAAAATTTTATAAAAGAACAATAATTGATCAACACATAAACATGAGTATAAAATGTGAGTACCAAAAATATGGAAACGATTGAGGATTGGATCCTTTGGAGCCAAGTTTTTTTTTTCCTTTCTTTATGTTTATTTCTCGGAGATCTAGCATGTGTGTATGTGTTTGGTTCTCATTTTGCTAAATTGACTAATTATTATGTTAGTGTATACAAGCTGAGATGAATGTCAGCAACAAGCAATATCAATTTCTTGGAGGTATTCAATTATTCAATTTCTACATAAGAAATTACATATTTTGGTTGGCGAGTCATCCCTTGTATGGGTATCACATTGCTCGGAGCGAACTAATTATATAAATTATATACTTTGTGGCTTCTAGCATCCTTTCTTTCTTTTAAAGATAAATAATTAGGAAAAAAAATTACATTCGAATTCCTTTTTCATAATGTTCTCCACGATTTTAGGCATACTACCTTTTTCCATCCACCTAAATGGTAAAAAAGCTTCTTATCTGGCAACTGAATTTTACAAGCAATTAGCAGAACATAAAAGAATTTTACAAGAAATAATTGACTTTTAATTGATGTCACAACTCACATCACAATTCGTTAATATTCGTATGCTGCTAAGTGCTATCTACGTGTTCGTTAAGCCAAGCATGAGTATTATTTGCTCTTTTCCTTGTCCAAAGTGTACGTATTATTTGTTCTCGTGTTTTTGGTCCAAATTGCATTCACCGTTTCTCTTGATTTTCAGATCAATCTGCTATATAAATAAAAAAAAGCTCGTAAGTATATGTTTATAATGAACACAAGAATATATCTTCGGATACTTAAAATTTAAAAATCAATATGTATACGTGTTGGCGCTAAATAAATCTTGTTTATAAATATGTCCATTCAGATGATTATAATTTTGACTGACACTGAAAGTCTACACTATCAGATGTAGTTTTTACAAACTACAGGACAGGAATGTTGCACGAAAAATAATCTGGTAAAAAATCGATTTTGTTATAACAAGTTGCTTGCAACTTTCTGGCACGGTCCCTGAACTTATCTTGGTACTCCCTTTTTACTAAAAAGGAATTTTTTTTCCCCCATTTTAACCCATACTTTTCTTTATAATTCCCTTTTAAGTTCCAAAACCTTTCCCCTTTTAGTAAAGATTTACCTACAACAGTTATACCAAAAGTTTTCTCAACTTACAGAGGACATGTATACAAATTTTTTTGGAACTTGAGGGAGTACACATCTCAATAATCGTTGGAAGAAGAAAAGCTCACAAAATTTCACTTTCGAACTAAACTTCAAGTATGTATAAAAATTTCATTTATCAAAATCGGTTGTTGGCTGTAAAAGCCTTGTGTCTTCTCTGTACCTCTATATCAAGTGCTCTCGTCCATACTCTCGTACAATTACGGGCACACTTGTAGGAGGGATCTGCAACAAGACCAGATAGAAGATAACAAAACTGGAAATTATGCTAAAATAAGAATTAAAAAGAAAGTGCAAAAATATTCACAATGATAGCGCTACTCAATAAGAAAATAATTGGATTTAAGGCGGTGTTTGGTTGGGAGCTTTTCAGCGGATATCTATGTTTCTCAAGTATGGCTTTTAGAAACATCATGTTTGTTTTAACGTATTTTCACCAAAAACCCATCTATCCAATTTGTATGGATTTATCAGAAACATAGATATCCGCGCTGTTTAGAAACCCAATTTGAAGGTGTGATTTTTCGGAAAACCGGTTATCTGGCTTTTAATGCACTGTTGATTTCATAAAGTTACCTAATTTTTCCAGTAAAGTTTTTCCCCAACAAACAACTTTTTTTTACATTTTTCTACCTATCTCACTTTATCTATTTTTCCAATCATTTCTCTATCTATTATATTTCCCTACTATTACAAAAAAATTTCCTCAACCAAACGTCCCCTAAGAGTTAAGGGCGAAGGGACAGGTTATGTACGGGAAAATGATATCATTTCAAAGTTCAATCATTAAAAAAAGTGAAATAAAAATTTCTAAAGTAAAATAATAACGGAGAGGTTAAAAATTCTAAAAATTCAACAACAACATAAAGTTAGTATCAAGTAGGGGTGGTAAACGAGCCAGAGGCCTTTCAGGGGATTTTTTGTGGAATTTTGTTCTCTTATTTTTATTCTTTAACATGCTAACAGGCTAAGATAGGCTTCACACAGGCTTTTATTTTTTGTAAATAAACCAGGCCACAGGCCAATATTATATTCGTAACAGGTAACAGGCTAAGGCCAGTCGGACACGGTTAAATACAGGCTTGGCTCGTTAAGATCAAAACTCGGCTCGGCTCGGCCCATTAACACCCCTAGTATCAAGTGGTGACACAGCATTACCATTAAACCTGTAAAGTATTCATTAATCAACTTACCATTCCATGATCCGTAACAATTGCCGAGACATAATCTGAAGGAGTGACATCATACCTGTCCATCAAATAAGAATCAGTCTATCCATTTTTGAGGGGCTTTTCACACAAATGGAATATCTAAAGCTTACATCAAATTCAAAAGCTGCAAATTGTTTTCACTAGTCCAATTGTGCAGATAATTGACATCCTTTCTTCCAGGAACAATGGCAACAGCATCTGGGTCACCTGCAAGCAATTTTAAGTCTGTCAAGTTCAGTTGCCAACTGCATTTCAAAATTATGCATGTAGGCTTGCTTGGCAGAGCAGGAAGGCAATAGGAGGTGGGAGGAAGATGCCCCATTATTTTCATAATAATAATTAATAGCAGCACAAATAAATTTCCATCCCAATCCCTCTTCTTAATGCATATCAAGCATATGCTAAAGTGAAAATTCAACACGAAAAAGCTGATGCTGAAACTTACCTAGTTCATTGGAACATATGGAATCAAGTTGCACCCTTTCATGAAACTTATAAGCTTCACAACAGATCAATACAGGAACACGGAATGAATGAGCCACCATTGCAACACAGGCAGTCCCAACCCTTGAATATACAGTTCCATTAGACAGAACGCCAGAAGCTCCCAGAAAAACTCGTGTAACCTCATGCATGACATAAGAAACAGCATTTATATGAGTATATGTACAACTCAGGCCCTTGGCAACAAGCCTGCGAAGTAAGGCCTGACTTTCAAGCTTTGGTCGAGAGTCCACCACCACAACACGGAACTGTTTCCCAAGATAATGGGCATATAAAAGAATCATCTCAACAGCAGATGACGATCCATATGTAAGAAGAACATCTCCATCTCTAACCTTTGGAGCAGCATGTCCAACAATCACCTTATCAGCAAGAATTATTTTCTCATTAATGAATCTATCAATATCAGAACAAAGAGCTGTTTTTGCCTCAGATTCAGTATGATTGAAAGGCAACTTGGCTATACGACTCTTTACAAAATTAATTGCATTTCCCATGCTAATAGAAAGAGGTCTGCATTCAGTAAAAAATGAAACATAACTACTGATTTTTGCAGTTAAATCCCTAACAAGGGCTTTTTCAGTCGGTGTGGAGTAGTCTCTAATGGCTTCTTGAAATGCTCTTAGCATTTCAATACAACGAGCATTACTCCCTGATATAGTTCCTGTCAAATAATGCAATCCAACCTGAAAATTATACAAGCCAATGAGTTTTGAAAATCATGGAGTCATACACAAAACAAGTGGCTTAAGAATGTAAACTAGCAAAGAAAAAAGGAACAAATAAATTAACATAAAGAGTCTGTGGATGTCATGTCATAGGGCATAGCATTTTCCCCCCTTTTGCATGGGAAGAAGGAATATTAGTGATACAGGTTCTAGTTCAAAAGAACAAAGTATGAACAGTCAAACTAATGTTATTTATAGCACTATGTGCAGATTTGCACTGATGAACATATAGTATAGATGCAAACACGGGCAAAAAGTTGAAGTTAACATAATTGATATTTTTATCAAGGTCTTTAAAATAATATTTTTAAGCACTGAAAACATACTTATTATAATAACAACTATACTAGTATCAAATAAATTGGAGATTTGATAATAATAATTAATTTATGATGGTCCTTCCTTAGCAGTTATATTACATGTAATGTAAGCACAAATTATGGACTCGAGTACATGAAAAGAATTTAATTTTAATGTTGATATTCATCTTCAGATCACATATTTAACTGACCTTCCCACAAATAGATGACAACTACATTGTTTTGAACCAACCTAAGAAAATTCCAAAAGAGTACCTTGAACACAGCAGGATGCACTGAATCAAGTTTAAAAAGCTTTGATTCAAGTTTAGGAAGTTGATTCCCATGTTCATATTGAGGCAAATGTCGAAATAATTCAACTCTGTTTGTAGCTTCAGTTTGATTGACTACTGCACGCCTTTTAGCCTTTTCCACTCTGCTTTTGTCATCAAATTGCATTCGTGGAGGAGGGGCATCTTTTTTCCTCTCTTTCTCCAAAGGATGATCTCCTGATTTCTTTTCAGTAGCCACTGATGGTGTAACAGGAGGACCATTTTTCTTTTGTGAAGAATGCTTCATACTTTTACCAGGAGCTACTCTGCCATATTCAGCAACTGCTGTACTTCCATCAGCTGGATACAGAATAACAATCAAAACCATAAGCACAGACTATGATAGGGCCAGAGGGAGTAGGTAATTAGAATAGTTAGTAAGTTAGAATAGTTATGTTCGGGCAGTTAAAGTTGTTAGAGCTAGAGAATTAGTTTATCTTAACTAGCAATTCATAAAACTTACAGAAATTATGCAAGGTCCATTTACCCTGCCATGTACAAAAGTTGTGATGGTCAAGAACAAACCAACATTGATTTAAAAATTCATACATTTCATCTAAAATCCAGTTAAGGAAACACAAACAGTATGATGTAACAGACAGTTATCTATATTTAGAGTGGGAGAAAAAAACTAGAATCAAAACTTAAAAACTTGAACCAGCCCGATAAGTTTTATCTTATCATCAGAAAAATTCAACTGAGAGAAAGAATTTCAGTGGCTACAACCTTTAGAAGCAGATTTGGCAGCTCTTTGTGCCTCCTGCAAGGCTCTTCTCTCGGCCTTTGTAGTTTTTTCTTTCAGTGGCTTTGAAATTGATGGCAGATCAGGGCGTACTTCTTTGACAGCCTCTTCCCTCTTTTCTGCAGGATTTGTGCTCGCATTAATATGAGAAAGTATAAGACATGCAAATAATTCTATGTAGAATCAGCAATAGATCAGAAGCAAAACAGCTTATATAGGAGTGGGAAGCAAAAATCTTAAACCACTTGGGTCAAAGAAAAAAATTAAAACCCCAAGTACTAAGCACCCCTTCAAGTAGCAGGATGTAAAACATAAACTAATAGATATATAGACTTAAAAAAAATCAATATCACTACAGCAATACACTTAACAAATCAGTGATACGATTATACTGCCAACATATTGAGCACTTTTAACAATAATTTTATAAAACTAAATGCAACCAGAGATTTTTGTACATGGTGATAGGTAGATTAGGCCCTGGCCCAAATTACCTTCCAAGGAAACCTATATACATAGACATCCCAAACTAAAGCATAAGATCACCAACTTGCTCCATTTTTTTCTTTAATTTAACAATTCTATAGGTTTTTCTGTTACTTTATCCTGTAGAAGAAAACTTAATTACACCTAAAAGGAAGAGTCAAATTACTGATCCCAAATTCCGGCAAATGCATGAACTTTCTATTAAGCAAATTTCAAAAAAGATCTTAGCAAAGTGACAATCACATCTAGATTCTATCATTTCGCAACTCTAAGAATATCTACAAGATATCTCATAATATCATGATTATATCCTAGAATAGTTAAGATGATCTCTTAAGAATAGTTTCCATATTTCTTTATATTTCATGATTTTTTTCCTCATTTAAGATTAGGAGTCTTCTATTAGTAAAATAGAGCTTAGTGCTTTGTCTTTTACAACACATCATATCACATCCTTCAGAACAATATCAACATAATTTTGTTATTCTAAGTATTCCATTACCTCCCTCTATACCTAAATCCAATAATTTCAACAGCAACAAACTAATCCTAAGAGACAAGATTTATATAACTCAATACACACATCCGAACCCCAAGCACTCAATCTTATAGAACATATTAGAAAAATAAACTAATTCTAACCCTCCACCTGATAGCATAAACTTTTCTCGGAGTTGGTTTTTGAGATGGTGCCAAAGTCTCTACGAGTAAGTGGTAAGGAGTTCGATTACTGCTGCTACATTCTTCAAAATTAAATAGTAGTTTAGCACAAGGCCACATTTTGAGACCAATGGGTTTTTGTGTGTCTGTGAGTGTGAATAGTCCTGAGCATTTACCATGTAGTCTTAGTGAGGGCCTGAGCATAGCCAGGGGACAGTTTATTTTGTAGACGATATAGTTGAAATGAAAAAGTTGAAAGAGGGAATAAATCAATAATGGTAAACTAGTGTAGTTGAGAGAAGCATTGGAATCACATGATTTACGATTAAGTAGAAGTAGTTAGCAAGAAGCACATTAGCTTTGACTTGGAGATCATACCATATCGCAAGTTGCACAGTTCAAGTATCTTGGATCTATCATATAAAGAGATGGAGATTGAGGGGTTGAAAATCAAAGAATTCAAGCCAAGATGAAGAAATGGAGATAATAGAAATGCTTCAAGCATTATAAGTAATTAACAGGTGCCTCTCAAGCTCAAAGGAAATTTTTCATCAAAATAGCCATAAGAGTTTAAGACCAGCAATGCTTTATTGTACCATACATTGAACAGTAAAATGCCAAGGAAAACTCTCATTACCTAACACCTCTGGATTTAATGTTTGGGGTTTGATGGGTTCTAGGGTAAACCAAAAGAAATAATCAAGAAGGGTTTTCATTGGGTGAATATTTAATGTTATCTTCCAAAGGGATTAGATCTGTGCGGGCATAGAAAATCAAGAATTGAAAAAAATAATCTGAGAAGAAAACAAAGAAGAAAGAGAAGACGAACTAGAAAATAAACCTAGGCTTCACACCTAAGCTTTGGTTGCATCACAGGACTAGGCATATAGCAATTTGCCAAAATCGCACAAAACTAAACATTCAAGTTTCAAAGAAAGCTTTACGGTGGTTTAACAAGAACTCCCAGGACTTATGCCACAACCATAAGTATAAAGTCTTCATCCATGGATTTGGGCTTCCTAACTTATTATGAAACACTAAAAGATATTAAAAACGTAAATTCAAAACCTACGCCTGGTTGCAAAAAAGAAACTAGAATACTTGTGCATTGCAAAAACGTAAAGTCAGAGAGCCTTGTGCACTGAGGTTTGCCCTTTTGCCCTAACTAAAGTTAGTAAATCTAAGTAATAGTGATGTAGAAAGGCTGTAGAATATTTTAGTAAATCTAAATGATAGTGATGTAGAAAGGTTATATAACATTATAATCATCCCCAAAATAAAAATTGAAGCAAAACTCTAAGATGATTTTATCTTTAAGCTTACGTATTGTTCATTCTTGTGCATCCTGCATGAACAAGGACTGGAGCGCTCCATGCTACCATAAAATGATGAGTAGAAGAAAAAAAAAGTGCATGCTTCTATTCTAACAATACCCACGAAGACGGGGGCCTATTAGAAGTTTACATCAGCCTCTCCCCTCCAAACAAAAATCACATGAAAGTGTAGGGCTTCTCTTCTCTTCTCCGGACTTCCAAACTCCACACTGATCAATAAAGCCTCTGGGCAACTCAAGTTTCCATAAAAGCGCAAGTGTGTTTATCGTTCTGTTATAGTTCGTTCCAAGCTTACAACATGATCTCCAAACTAATTAACAATGAAATCAATTAGCTTTCATAGCTTGGCTTAGGGTAAAGAATAAGCAGAGGGCTTATTCAACAAAACCCAATTCAGAGACTGTGAACTGACAATTCCAACACATTCCATTAAACTTTAACCCAACATCATTTCTAAGTAATGACTAGAACACAAAGTGGCTTTCTAAAACGGAGTGGTTGAAACAAAAATAATAATAATAATAAACACATATCCTAATTTGAAATCAATAGAAACTAATCCACATTCTGTTTAATCAGTCTAGTCACCTAAATAGAAAGGACCAAAAAGCCAATTCATGCAACATAATCAACAAGCCAATATTCATAACCACAATATACCAGTTGCTCCAGCAAGATTTTTCATATTCACCCCCACAGTGAAGTTGTTCTCCACCGAATTCTCCGGAAGCTTCACGGCCTGCAAATCAAACCCTCCTCCGGAAAAACTCAAGTCGCTGCGATGGAACCAGCCGGAAGATTCCTCAGAAAACTCTCCGCCGATCCCAACACGGCTCGAAGAAGGCGATGCCGCCGGCGAGGTTCCGAGCAGTGACTCGGAGGGATTGTAGCTTCCAATTGGCACCTGGTCACCAGACCCCTGGCGCCGAACCCCGGACTCGGGGACTGGCACGGCGGCCGTTCGCTCGGAAAGATTACGTGGCGGCGGTATCATAACCGGGGAGACAGATTCGGGTTCGGGTGGGTCGGATTCTTCACGCGCAGAGAAGAAACCGACGCGCCTGACTTTAGGGTCGATGAGGGCCCGCGAGGCGCGTCGCGAGTCCATATGAACAAGGCGCGTGGATGACTATGATAACGGAGAGTAATTTTAGCTGTGAAGAGGAGTTAGGGTTACAATTCAATCATATTCCCGATTCGGATCGTGTCTGTCGATAGGATTTGCAGCAGTCACGGAGAAGAGAAGCAACAAGTAGCCGTAACTACACACTACCCGCGTAACAGGTTCATTTTTCAACCTTTATTTTTTATTTTTTCCTTCATATTATTTATCACTTCAATTTTGGAATTTATTGTGTGTTAAGCAAAACAATCAGGTCATTAGCGTTTTAACCAATGTTATTACACTTGAACTGCTCATTGATTCGGTCAGATACTCAATCGGTAGGTCACCGTTTCACTGGGTCACAATTCAACACAAATAAATGTATATAAATATAGGATTTTCGTTTTGTCCTTTTAACGTCACTGTAAAGTTTTCTACACAAATAATATTTTGTAGGGTTCATATTTTTTGAAGCAAATAAAAAAATAAAGGCACGGAAAACGAATCTCAGTAATATGACACAAAACACAATCATTTTTCCTACAATATAACTCTTATAAAACTCATAAATTTATATTTTTTACTCAAAATTTCTTTATGTTAACTTCTATGGTATCTAGCAATATATCTAGAATTACCTAAATTATGTCAGGCAACAAATGTAAAGATTGGTTTGCAAAATAAGGGCTTGGCATGAAAGATGATATTATGGTTGTTCTGTCTCAGAGACAAAGATGTCTAGCCCAACGAACTAGTATGTTACTCTTAGATCTAATGTCCTCTCCAAATACCCTTGAGTCAAGCAGATCATTGTGAACAGAAGAACTATAATGGTTTTGCCAAAGGGGTGTGTGTACGCATAGTGACAGCATAACAGTAAGAGATACTCCTACTTATAGAGTTTACCTGTGAGTAGTGGATTATGGGCCTTTAGTGCCTCTAATGACGGCCTTAGCCCATATGTCATGTTGTCGTATTAGGATTGATATCTTTGATGGATATCTTTTCATAGTGATATTTGATTAGCATCTTGAATTGTCTCTTATTGGGCTTGTCACTTAGTGGGCCTCATTTATGAGTCCATAACAATGGTCTTTAACGAACCTCCTCTTCAAATGATTAGTTTCTTAGAAGAGGATTTATTTGATTTTCATAATTATATAACTCTTGTATTTGTATATTTCATTTTTTGGAGGTTAAGCCTTTCCTAATTACAGAAAAAAGAATTATCAATCGTAAATTAACATCACTTTTCAAATTTCAAATTAGTTTTCCCCCTTGTCTTCTATACTTCCAAATTTCAATATAGGATTTCTATTTTCATTTCAATTTTATTTTTCTTAACTTTAAATGTTTATTTTTTGTGTAATTCTCATGTGTATTTGTAAATTGAAAATGGTGCATTACAACTTAAATATTTCAAAGTTGGTCCTTACTTAAAAAATGACGTTATTTTGCTTTTTCTTTTCTTTTTTAAATATGCATAACTTGACTGAGTTAAGAAAAAATCGATCAAGTCATCGATTTTGACCAAAACTGGCCGTGTAAAATTGGTTCTCATTAGGTCTGTTGCATGATTGGCCCATTGGCTAACTCGAACAGGTCAGGTTGTAACAGCCTGTTACGTACGGGTAGTGTTAACATTGCATATGGTATTAAGCGCAGTTACAATCACAGTAATTGGGTTAATTAAATTACGGGTAAACTTTTTTCCTTATTAAATCCTTGTTGTTAACCATTAACCATTTCCGTAATCAATTAAAACAACACCGTAATTATAACTGCAAAACTCGCGAAAGTATACTACTTATTCTTTATAACCCCTCTGAGCCATACCATCAACTCAGGATTATAAAATAACATCTTTTAAAATTTTACAATGTGGTAATCGATTATCATCCTTGAAGTAATCGATTACCAGAAGTTACTGTAGAAGTCAATAGCTGAATTTTGGCTCCCCTGTTTTAGGTAATCAATTACCATTCTCAAGGTAATCAATTACTGAACTAGGAAATCGATTACCATCCCAAAGTAATCGATTACCAACCTTCACAGTGGCTGAAATCTGGGTCCCCTGTTTCAGGTAATCGATTACCACACTGAAGGTAATCGATTTCCCTACTGCAAAAATCACATTAGACAGCTTTTTCATTTCAAAATAGATCAAGTATCTCACTCCTAACACTTTAATACTCAAAATATAACTTGTACAATTAATAATGTAGGCCATAGACCCTTCCATCATGCATAAACCTTATACAATATATCAATTACAAGACCTACCATTTCTTTGGCATTTAAACATCATATGGCCAATTTACAACATTAAGTCCCAAATGCCTCAAAACACAATATGTGGCCATGGACAAGTCTCATGCTCACCAAAATACCAATATCAACAAGTGGCATGAAATATACATCAATTATAAAAGACTTAGAATATAGTCATGAACACCCAAAAGCATGGCAATATCAACATGCAATATGTTCATAACCTAAGTCCAAAACACCAGATACAATGCTATGTGCATCAACTATAACTCTCCAAAATGCTATACTCTCCATATGCACACCATGGTCAAATCCTCCACTATGCAGGCCTCTTGCGCGAAGATCCTCCATGCTCACTATAACCTGAAATGATGTCCCAAACGCGGGGTGAGATATACAAATATATCTCTGTAAAACCAAGGGTACTGGAGGATCACTCTATCCAATGGCTCACTCAATGTGCATACAATGATCATCATATAAAATGCATAACATACAAATATCACATAACACTGGGCTCACATCCAAGAACATACACAAGGATTTCGTTCAAGGACCCCATCATATATCTCCCGGGAAGCTTCCTGGTGCCTCTCCCATGGTTGAGACGACTCCATGGAAAAACCCAACTAGAACTCCAAAGAGACCTATCCAGCGGAAGTCCCACGTTTGGATCATCTTGGTACCGCTCCCAGAGACGGCCCTACGACAAAACCCGACCAAAATTCCCCAAAGGAATGTCACTAGCGGAAGTCCAAACCACACACATCTACTGGCTAGAAATCACAGATATGTCACACAACATGCTATAAGCATGTCACACAATCATGTCAATAATGCATGAACATACA
Source organism: Gastrolobium bilobum (assembly GCF_033153095.1). Lineage (NCBI taxonomy): Eukaryota > Viridiplantae > Streptophyta > Magnoliopsida > Fabales > Fabaceae > Gastrolobium > Gastrolobium bilobum. The sequence continues at coordinate 19,423 of NW_026899717.1, read as the reverse complement.
TTTTCATACAATGTCAAGGAGCACACAATCCAACCACTACCCTCCACTGGATACGACGGAACACACAAGGGGATAAACTCTAGTACCAAGAGTTTACCTCAATTTACTCCTTCACAAGCTCCGCTTCCTTGCTCCTCAATGAAGCTCTCCAACTTAAGCTCCAAATTCAATCCTCCACTATGGAATCCGTGGAAGGAAACCTACAAGATCATATACAATATGATCAATCAATAATTCACATAGCAAGCAAACGAATTTCACAACAATAATACTCAACCTATCCACTTAGGCTTAAGGGCTATCTATAATTTATTTCAGCTATCTCACTCATTTTAGTCATTGAACTAACTCACCATTCCACCATTCATGCACCAAGCATCAACCATTAATTGCACAACATTTCTTCACATCATTTTCCCCAAATTTCCTTATAGGTCGAATTCTTCATGCTTGTGCACTAAAAGATTTCCAATCTATTTCAACACTTCCACGCATCGTACAATCCTATAATTAACTCATACCAATACTCCACAACTTAATTATACAATCCTATAACATGCCAATTTCATAAAGTCATGCATTCCCACATCAAAATTTGCCTAAGTTACTAATCCATTTCACCAATAATTTTATTACTTCAATCATCATTATTTATCATTCTAAGCATTAAATTTGAAAGGAGACATGCCATTTAGTGCCCCTAACTATCATAACTCATCAACACATAACCAAACCCTCATCCTTTTTATGATTTAAATGAAAACTGAAAGAGAGTGTAGAAACTTACCACCAATGGTCTTCAAATGATCCTAGAATAGGTTTTCAACCAATGGATCAAACCAAAAAAAACACCAAAATTCCCAAATTTTCGTGGCTGAAAATGGGGGTTTTCTCCTCACACAATGCTCCCCACAAGATGCACTCTACATGAAAGTCACTCACAAGATCAAGGGGAGCAACTTTGTAGTTGGCAGTTTCTCCCAAAAGTGTGTAGAGAAAAAGATGGAAATCAAAAAGCTCAAAGCCCCTTCCATAGACAAGAAGCTCGACGGGGGAGAAGAGAGGAGGAGAGAGAAACTTCAGATTTTTGTGACACTTTTGACTATTTAATCACTTAAGTGGGTCCCACATGTCACTTAACTTTCTTAAACCATCCATTTCAACCCACAAATTCATAGTCTACATATTTTTTTCATTCACATCATATTTTTACTTTTTAGAAATACTGATCATATTTTCGCACTTATCGGTACAATTATACCGCAGTATTTTACACCGGTGAAATCATTATTCATCAAATTTTCAAAAGTTTGCCTAACCACTCAATTTTTCGTTCTGAATCCATTTGTAGTTTTAGTTTTTCCATTTGAGACCTTCTACTCAATTTTCCTTTCTTAGGGTTACGTGTTTGGCAAATTACCATTTTACCCTTCTTATGTATTTTGACCCTAATTTCAGGATTTTCACTAATCTTACCCCTTTCTTTTCATATTTGTCTTTCTTTTGAATATTTGGACAATCCGATTTGTAGTGACCGGTTTTTCAACATTCATAGCAAGTAATAGTGAGTTGTGAGGATCCTTCATCTTTAGATCTTCTTCTAGGAGGAAATGCGGGTCTCTTTGAAAAATTCTTCTTAGAATTTTTTCCATACTTCTTCACGAAGAGACTCATCTCATCTTCAGCAAGATCACTTTCAGAATCTCCATTTTCTTTTTCATCATTCTTCTCTTTGCTTGGTGTTGAGGCTTTTAAGGCAATTCCCTTACTTTTCTTGATGGCTTGTTCTTTCAAGGTTATTTTACTTAACTCCATTTCATACTCTTGAAGTTTGCCAAACAAGGTTGCAAGATCCATGGTTTTCAAATCTTTTGATTCCGTAATAGCCGTCAACTTGAGCTGTCATTCCCTATTGTGCACACTTCTCATCACCTTAGCAATTAGCTCAAGGTTAGTAAAAGATTTATCTAAAGCATATAGATTAGTGACAAGGTGTGTGAATCTCTTTTGTATACTTTGAATGCTTTCATTTTCATGAATCTCAAACATTTCAAATTCTCTAGTGAGTACATTTAATTTTGTAATTTTAACATCATTAGTTCCTTCATGGGTTATTTGAAGAATATCCCACATTTCCTTAGCATTCTTACAATTTGAAACACGAAAGTATTCATCACGACCTAAGGCATTTGTAATCAAGTTTTGAGCTTTAGCATTCCAATTTCCTTTCTTAACTTCATCTTCAGTGTAATCATCTATTTCTTTAGGAACATCTTCATTTTTTTCATCTTGTATAGTAGGTGGTGTATACCCTTTTTCAATGTTCCATACTCTTAAATCATTAGATTGAAGAAATATTTTCATCCGACTCTTCCAATAAGAATAATCGACGCCATTGAAAAATGGAGGTCTAGTACTAGAAATTCCCTCAAGGGGCATATCATGGTTCAAAGAAGTCATCCCTTCTCTTGAAGCGGTTAAGCTCTTTACATAAGAGTTCAAGCTCTGATACCACTTGTTGGACAAGTGGCTTCAATACTCAAGAGGGGGGTGAATTGAGTTTTACAAAATCTTTTCGCAAATTGCCTCCTTCGATATTTTAAAGAGTGTTTCTTCAATAAAATGATTTAATAAGGAAAAGTCTAAGTCTGAGAGTGTAAGAACCCACACCGTTAATTAAGGAAATTAATTAATTAATTGTGTGAAATTAGGAAATAATTCCATAATGGACCCTAATAATTATGAGAAGGCTTAAATAATATTGGTAAGTAGTTAATAATACTGAAAGTCGCTTTTCTGACGAAAAGTGCAGATACCGGTTCTGCTCCTCGGTATAAACGTGTACCGATGAAGTATCCCGAAAAATTATAATAAGTGCATGAATATTCCTAGAATAATATATAGGACTGTGATTTCAAGTTTCAAGTTAAAATAATGAGAACTGGTGCCAGAACTGATACTGGCTATGTAAAAGCGCGTACCAGAAAGGTGCTGCGAAAAATAAAATAAAAATATGATAAATCCTGGAAAAATGAGTAGGTTCAGAATCCCAAGTTTGAGACTAAAATGTTAAGCGTAGCTATTATTGTTAATATTGTGTGATTACACTTAACTGTCTATATATACTTAAGGACACAATGCCCTAGGTCAGAATTCAAACACTCCCACGTAGAGTTGCTAGTGCTATTTGGAGGTGCCACCCTTCATTACACTATTCCACTGCTTTCTTCCCTTGAAACCAACCAAGTCTTAGCCTTTTCTCTTGATTCTTCCTCTTCCATCTTGTGTGCACTTGAGAGTATACATTGTGAGGGAGAAAGGCACCTTCTTGCTGAGTGTAGCTTCTGAGTTGTGTTGCTTGGGGCTGAGTTTGTGAACTACCTTGGTGGAGGCTTTTTTCATGTCTTTTGTGGTGCCAAAAAGTGATCTTTTGGCTTAAAGGACCAAGCTTGGTGGTCAAATTCGTGTCTTTTGATAGTCAGAACCTCGGTGTGTAGTTGGAGACCTCTTTGTTGTCTGATTTTCGGAGTTGTGAGCCTTAGAGGTATACCATGATCATAACTTTGTGTTTTTGATGTTTTAAGCTTGTTTAATCGATTAAAAAGTAAAACTTGGATCATTTAAGTAAAGGAATGTGTTTCTGAGTTCTTAAGATGTTGTTGAATATCTGTTTAGGGAGTCATTGGACTCCCAATTGCGTTTGAACCCTTAAAAATGGGATTATGCAGATGCCAGTTCGTATTTCTGCATTCTGAGGGATAAGTATTCGAATATTTTTCGGGTAGTATTCGAATACTTGTCCTCTGGTAATCGAATACTCCTTGCTGGAGTATTGGGATACTTTTCTGGGAAGAAAAGTATTCAGATACCTTGAAGAAGTATTCGAATACTGAGTAGTATTCGAATACATAGGTATTTGGTATTCGGATACTGTGGTATTCGGATACTGGGGGGGAAAGTATTCGGATACCTTGTGGTATTCGAATACGCAAGTGAAAGTATTCGGATACTTTCTGGAGATAAGGAGAATTCGAATACTCATCGAGGAGTATTCGAATACCTCCTGCAGAAACAGCATAAAATGACTCAAAATGAGATGGAAAGCCTTTATCACCTAATGTAAACTTGAGCAATGATTATTGATAATTACTTGTTGTATAAACAGATTGTGATTGTGTTGTTTGTGGGTCTTGAGCTTGTGTGGACTCTTGGCTTGGATAGCTTGCAAGGTAAGCTTTCGTGTCCTCGGTTTAGCTATTGTGTGGTTCCACCATACCCATGGGGGAATGGTTGATATGCATGATGTGTTTACATGCTTTAATAAATGAAAATGATGTTGAGCTTTATGTGCAATTACTTATAATATGTATGTGTTGTTCCACTTAGACGGTAAGCGTGAGTATGTGGCGTCATACAAGATGGTGACACTGTGGGTGGGTGCAAGTGGCGTCTTGCACTAGTATGGGTAATAGACGTATTCCTGCATTTCTCTGGCCAGTAGATTAGTTATAACACACATGACATGATTATCTGCTGCATTGCACTGTTTGGGAACTTATACTGTTAGACTATTTTTAAATTATATTGCACATGTAAGTGAGCTTGGGGTGGAAGATCCTTGAGGACCCCTTGTCTTACTGAGATTTCTGTTTAGAGATCTCACCCCACGTTTGGGGAGCTTAATTCAGGTTCAGGTAACCCAGGGGTTGAGACCTCCAGCGGCAGGAGGCCAGAGCTTAGCTGAGATTGCTTTTTATTTGATGACATGTTTGGATGCTGGATTATATCTGCTGACGATATGCTATTAGCTTGTTATTATTATGTTGTTGTTGTTGAGAATATGTTGGCTTTGTTGCCTTATTTGGTGAGCATGGGGATTGTCCATGCCACATTGATTGACTTTGTCTTAGTTTAGATTAGAGTTGTATTAATGTATCAGGATTATGTCCGAGTTACGTGTTGTAGTTTCGTGATTTTAGATACTCACAATTAGTTATATATTGAGGTATTTCAGTTAGTTGTCTATTTGCAATTACATACAGGCAATGTGTTTATGAAATTGAGTAAGTAATCAACTTGGCTAAGTTTAATGACGTCATAATTGAAAAGAAAAAGATTTTCCGCAAATTTAATTAAGTGTGGATTAATACGATGGCATATTAACAAACTGGGTATACACGGGGTGTTACATTTTATGGTATTAGAGCACTTTCTAGGAAAAAGCATGTATGTATTGCAATAACTTAGGATGTTCTGTTTTGAGTCATGTCTGTGTGTTCTCTCTATTGGGTTTTGCTATGATGATGCACATATGACCATAATGCGTGGTCCTGATCAACTTATTCTTTGTGTAACTTGTGCAGAGTTATGGTACCACCTCGGAGGAACCGAGACACTAGAGGGGATCAACATGATCTTATCCTGGCTACATTGGCTGATATACTGGCGGCTCGACTAGCCAACCAGGAGGCCATGAGAATGACAAACCAGGCCATGATGGACGCCGTCAGAGAGGCGAATAGGAAAGCCACTGAGGATGTATTGGAGGCGAATCGCCTGGCGAACATGACTATGATGAGGGTCATGTTGGAGGAGATAAGGGCTGGTCCTGCTGTCGGTCGGTTCCCTCCGCCACCACCTCCACCGCCACCACCGCCTCCAGCTTCACCTAGTCTGCAAGACGAGATCTAGAGCCATGTTGAGGGCACTGATCATACTACTGGGGTGATGGAACCCTATGTGGAGCCTGCTGAGGATCGCGATGTGTTAGACCGTCGGCTTAATGCTTTCTGTAAGCATAAGCCACCTTTTTTTGATGGGTCGTATGATCCTATAGCTGCGGCGAGATGGCTACAGGCGTTGGACAAGATCTTCCGGGTCATGCAGTGTACTGATCCGCAGAAGCTAATGTTCGCCACTTATATGCTGGAGGGCGATGCCCACGAGTGGTGGATGAACACCTCTCATGCTTTTGAGATGCAGGGTCATGTTATGACATGGCCATTCTTCGAGGATTGCTTTCTGGGTCGGTACTTCCTTTATGATGCGCAGGAGAGGAAGCAGGGGGAGTTCAACAGGTTGGTGCAGGGCTCGTTGTCTGTTGACGAGTACCTGACAAAGTTTAATGAGCTGGTGAAGTTTGCACACTTTCGGATGGCTATGCCTACTCCGACCTTTTTGGCTGCTAAGTTCCGCAGGGGACTTAGTGAGGAGATTGCTGAGCGTATTGCAGGAGCAGCATCGAGAGATTTTGGTACACTAGTACAGCAGTGTAAGGACATCCTAGTGAGTAAGGCCAAGAGGGCCAAGGTTGCTGAGACCAAGGGAACGAGTAGTTCCATTTCTTGGAAAGTCAGGAAGTTTGCTGGAAAGGGCAAAGGGAAGCAGTTTGCGGCTAAGCAGGCGCCTGGCCAGTTTAAGAGGACTTCTTCTCAGCAGGGAGGTTCTGCTAGGCCTCCTTCCACTCTTAGGTGTTCGGGGTGCGGAAAGGAGCATGCAGGACGTTGTGCTACGTTGCAGCTGATATGTTTCCAGTGTGGCAAGGAGGGCCACTACTCTAGAGATTGTCCGTCATCGATGGCGAGAGCTGCAACAGTTCAGGCAGTTCCATTACAGATGGTTTCCCTTCCACCTACTTCGGCACCTGCAGTGCCACTTGCTACCGGACGTGTGTATACTTTGGATTGGCAGCAGTCGGACCGGGCTCCGAACCTTGTCAGAGGTACTATTTCCATTGGTGGATCTTCTGTTGATGTATTGTTTGACTCCGGGGCTACGCATTCTTTCGTTGCTACCCCGATTGCTGTGAGGCTTGAGTTGCCCATGTCTGTGCTTTCTCCACCGTTGCGGGTGACCACCGCCACCGGAGAAAAGTGTGATTCTACCACTGTACATCGAGATGTCGTGTTTCAGTGGGATGACCGTGACTACTCGGTGGATCTGATTGGATTACTGATGGCTAATCTGAAAATCATTCTGGGCATGGATTGGTTGTCCAAGAATTGTGTGATGATTGACTGTTGTGTCAAGCGAGTGGTGATGTCTCCGTGTGACTCCACCGCCAGTTCCTCGCCTTATATATCATTACTGCTGGCTAGGAGAGCCTTGAGTGCAGGGAATTCAGATATGTCTTGTTGGGAGGTTTGGTGAGTGGGGCACATGAGGATATCACTAGCTTTCCTGTGGTGGGGGAATTCCTCGAGGCATTTTCAGAGGAGATTCCTGAGTTTCCGCCACAGCGGGAGATAGAGTTCTCCATTGACTGTTGCCTGGTGTGGGGTCTATTTCATTAGCTCCATATCGGATGTCGCCACCTGAGTTGGCGGAGCTGAAGAAGCTCATTGAAGATCTTTCGGCGAAAGACTTCTTTCAACCGAGCGTGTCTCCATGGGGAGCACCAGTCATTTTTGTTGTAAGGTAAGATGCCTTATGCCATTACATTATTGTGATGGTGCTTTGTTTGAGAATGTGAAATTCTCTTCAAGGAAAACTTAAGTGTGTAACCCTTGGACTTTGTGGCAAGGCCACGCGTGATCTTGTATATGCGATTCTTGTGCATGTACAAGTAGTTTGTGGGTTGAGTGGTCTCCATGACTCTAGGTTCTTATGTTGATTATTGATATGCTTCATAAGTAGTTGAAATATTAACACCATGGGCAGTGTAAAGCATGAAATAAGTAAGATAAACTGTGGTAATGTATCAATGTTATTTCACCTCCTATTGACTCTCTATTTTGCAGATACCATGGAGATTGAGGTATACCGTTGCATAAAGTTTTGATTTATTATGTTATTGAAATTGAAAATTTTGCAGGTGTACGTGAACTAAGGTACGTTACTATGTGAAAAAGCATGTTAACTAGCATGTACTGGTTGAAATGAACATGATTATGATTTAGAACTGTGAAAGGAATATGAATTTATTTTGAAAATGATGATTTCTAAAATTGTAAGTCTAGTCGATGTTAGAGTCATGGAGTAGGACCAAACTCACTCAAGTTTTGTGTGGATTAGAGTATCTGGGGTCAGGTCACCTCTTTTGAGAAGTGATTGGTGATCCCAAAGAATCGAATGTTGTTTTGATGCCTTTGTGAAGTTTTGAGTTTTGATGGTGACTTCCTTGTTTGGGGGTGCACTTCTCGAGACGGAGACTGTGAGAGTCAAGAATGATCTTTTGAGAAAAGATCCAAGAGGCGCAAGTGCAGAGAGAGTGCCTAGACTTTGTGAAGAACCAGGACGGTGTGTCTTGGAATGAAGAAGGACATAACTGTGTTTTTGTCCAAATATCTGATTTTCCAGAAGGTGAAGATTGAACACCAGAAACCGTCTGGTAAGCTTCAACCTCTTGAGATTCCGGAATGGAAATGGGAGAGCATTTCCGTGGACTTCGTGATGGGTTTGCCTAAGACTCAGGTTGGTTGTGACTCTATCTAGGTCATTGTGGACAGACTGACGAAGTCTGCCCATTTTCTTCCAGTGAAGGTGAGCTTCACTACTGAGCAGTTAGCCAAACTGTATGTTCGCGAGATTGTGAGGCTTCACGGGGTCCCCAAGAGTATCATCAGTGATAGGGACCCGAAGTTCACATCTCGGTTCTGGGAGGCACTGCAGGGAGCTTTTGGTACTCAGTTGAGATTGAGTACAGCCTATCACCCTCAGACTGACGAACAGACTGAGCGGACCATCCAGACCTTGGAGGACATGTTGAGGGCTTGCACTTTGGAGCAGGGTTCAGCATGGGATAGGTATCTGCCATTGGTGGAGTTTTCGTATAACAACAGTTTCCATGTTAGCCTGGGCATGACACCCTACGAGGCGTTGTATGGTAGGAGGTGTCAGACTCCTACCTGCTGGTCTGAGGTTGGAGATAAGGAATTGTTTGGCTTGGACTTTGTCCAAGATACCACCCAGCAAATTGAGATGATCCGAGAGAAGCTGAAGCAGGCGCAAAATTGCCAGAAGAGTTACTACGATATCAAGCATCGTCCACTGGAGTTCAGTGAAGGTGAGCACGTGTTTGTGAGACTCTCACCTGTCACCGGTGTTGGTCGGGGCCTCGGAGTGAGGAAGCTTAGCCCGAGATTCATTGGGCCATACCAGATCCTTGGTAGAGTAGGACCTGTTGCCTACCGGCTTGCCTTGTCTCCGAACTTGGCCAACATCCACGACGTGTTTCACGTGTCTCAGCTTCGGAAGTACGTAGCAGATCCTTCACACGTGGTGCAACCGGATGATGTGGAAGTTCAGAAGAACTTGAAAACTCCCGTCGGACCACTCAAGATTCTCGATCGTGGCGAGAAAAGTTGAGGAGCAAGATCATTTCGATGGTCAAAGTGCAATGGACTGGAAGAACTCCTGAGGAGTGTACTTGGGAGCGAGAGGACGAGCTTATCCCTACTTCCGAGACATGTATGTTTCTGATTTTGAGGACAAAATCCTAAAAAGGTGGGTGATTGTAAGAATTCACACTGTTAATTAAGGAAATTAATTAATTAATTGTGTGAAATTAGGAAATAATTCCATAATGGACCCTAATAATTATGAGAATGCTTAAATAATATTGGTAAGTAGTTGCTCCTCGGTATAAACGTGTACCGATGAAGTATCCCGAAAAATTATAATAAGTGCATGAATATTCCTAGAATAATATATAGGACTGTGATTTCAAGTTTCAAGTTAAAATAATGAGAACTGGTGCCAGAACTAATACTGGCTATGTAAAAGCGCGTACCAGAAAGGTGCTGCGAAAAATAAAATAAAAATATGATAAACCTGGAAAAATGAGTAGGTTCAGAATCCCAAGTTTGAGATTAAAATGTTAAGCGTAGCTATTATTGTTAATATTGTGTGATTACACTTAACTGTCTATATATACTTAAGGACACAATGCAATTCAAACACTCCCACGTAGAGTTGCTAGTGTTATTTGGAGGTGCCACCCTTCATTACACTATTCCACTGCTTTCTTCCATTGAAACCAACCACGTCTTAGCCTTTTCTCTTGATTCTTCCTCTTCCATCTTGTGTGCACTTGAGAGTATACATTGTGAGGGAGAAAGGCACCTTCTTGCTGAGTGTAGCTTCTGAGTTGTGTTGCTTGAAAGAAACTGACCTTGAAGGTCGAGGCATGTGAGAGGGAAAAACAAAATTTTTCGAGCGGAATAACACATACCATATCAAGAAACATGCTTTAGGGCATGGATGTTACCTTGTTTGCTTTCCAAAACTGGAGGATGATCAAGATGAGGCTTGAAGATGCAAGCCCTCTAATGTTGATCCACACCACCCTTTGTCAAGACGGAAGAACTTTTCTTCAAGGCCACCAACGAAAACACCAATGGAGGCAAGCTATGCGCCCAATGTGTGAAGGAGGAGGCTAGGTCAAGGTGTTTAGAAGAGTGAATATTCAGCAAGAATAGACACAAAAGTAGCGCATGGTTTTCTTTGAAAAATGCAAGGTTATTTCGAAACTCTCTTAAGAAAAACCACAAAAGGAACCCACAAGGAGATGAGAGAATGAGTTAATTAAAAATCTGATTTTCTTCACTCAAATAAGGCCCTATATATAGCGCACACTAGGGGATGAGTGGAGTTGTTGCAAAATTCAAATCTTGTCAACAACCTCCTCTCACATCCTCATGATATCAAGTGAATATCTCAACAAGAATCTGACTCAACAACCATCATATGGCCAGCCATATGGTGCACCCCACTTGGCCTCATAACAGTCCAGATACATTGAACAGTTGCATTCAAACATGAACCAACTGTCTCACTTATTCTCTCAACAAACCAAATCTGACTGGAGCTCATTTGGTTGATCCTGTGACCATCATCAGATACCTAAATCAGCGCCCCATATCCTCACTAGAAGATTCTCAAAGATCTCCTCTTGATTTTGGGATTTGTTCCAACAAGATCTTATCTTATCCTTTTGTTATGAAACAACTTTTCATAGCCAATTCAAATTCGAAATCAAACATTTGAATTCAAACGTTCAAATATTTAAATTTTAAATTCAAATTCAAATTCCAAATTCAAATTCAAATTTTAAATTCAAAATTCAAATTCAAAATTCAAAATTTCAAATTTCAAATTTCAAAATTCAAATTTCAAATTTCAAAATTCAAATTCAAAATTCAAAATTCGAATTTCAAAATTCAAATTCAAAATTCAAAATTTAAACATTTGATAATTAATTTAACTAATTAAATTAATTAGTAATGTCTTGGACCATCCAAGCCCATTAACTAACCATGCGCCCTTTTTTCCTTTTGGTGGGCTTCCAAACTTCTTCTTGGGCTAACAACCATTATTAGGCCCAATACCTTTAATGCTATATTGTCATGACAATAAGGTGTTAGTGTGTGACCCATTAGGCCCAACATAGCCACTGACATAAATGGGCTTGGGCCCAATAAGCCCACAACCCATCTAATGACAACACAGAGCACTAGCAATGCTTTGTTGCCCCAGAGCTAGTTAGGTTAATGACATAATCATCCTATTACACATATTTGGTTGCCGTATGTATTTCCTTTCGTCTCGTTACCTTCCCATAAAACCTAGGGTAAGGAAACGTATCAACCCTTGCGGTTTAGGGTAAGCTTTATTCGAAATAGGGAATCTTCAATTTACTGACTCTAAAGGCAGATCATCTCATGATCTCTTTTACTATGCATAGATTCCCGAGTCCCTGTAAATGTCATCCCGATTTCTCCGGTTTACAGATAACCTAATCTCTCACAGAGATTGTAACACCCCAAATGTAAACACATATATGGTGCACCTTCATCATGCATTCAACGCGCGGAAGTCTAAATTTAAACTTTACGAATGCAAATATCAGAGTGCGGAATGGAAACACATAACCATACTTATTCCATATAAAATTAAAAGCGTTAAAACGTCAATACAAAATAAATAACACTAAACATTATTTAATGTAATCCCAAAAAGATTAACTAATCATAAATAAAAACATAATTTATGCCGCATCATAAGCCCAGTCATAATGTGGTTGTGGTTCCTCTAGCCATTGTGTACTTAGTGCTTCATCGAAATCATAATGTGGAAAAGCTTCTATTAATAATTTCATAGCCTCAGTCCATAGACCTCTATCTGTTAGATCCTTTAGTTTCTCTTCCCAGGTAGGTGGAGTTTCTTCTTCTTTACGTACCAGTCTCTTACCCTTTCTTTCCCACATAACTTTCTTATTACTTTCTTTCATCTTTTCCTGAAATGGGTGGTCAAGGGGGGTGAGATTTTGGGGAAAATCTCAGTAAGGTTCACAGCTGGAGCATTCTCCAACTATGACGCTTACTCCTGCAACAGTTTATAATAACAATACAAAATGGAACATTTAACATCATCATATAAAAATATCATGCCATCATCATCATCATCATATTCCTGCCGGCTTTTACGGACTTACGGAGATACCCAGAGTCCTCGTCAGGTTGTAACTAGAGTATCAGTGCACAGGCCAACATTTAATAGCATGGTTTTAAGTTTCAAAAATATCATAATCACATAATGTAAAGCACTATAAACATATTGCAGTCAGACCATAACTTATCATAGTTTCATAATGGTGGCATACATAGAGAGATTACTTCAACAACTGTAAACACTTACAGTACTTGTCGTTCTTTACTTGTATACTTTCAACTTTTGATCTCTTTACTTGCCTGTTTGCTCCCTTGACTCCCTAACATCATCATATCATCTTTTAGTAACTTATATAACATTCAACATTTGTGTTTTATCCATGTATAGGTCTCGGCTTTGCAGGTTTAATTACCTAGAGGAGTTGTTTTGCTTACTTACCCACTTGTGTAGGTTTTAGGACATTATTAGGTCATCATAACACTTAATAGAATTATTAAAGATTTCATTCTAGGCATGTATAGGTTCGGCCACCATAGATAAACATCTAGGAATATAATTTTTAAAACATGCCTTCAATTATATTATTAACTTAACATGGTTAGATCCTTTCAACATTAATCAAATAAAACCTCTTTTAGCTACATACCATTCGGCCTTATTGCCCTAAAATACCTAAGGGATTACTTCTAAAACATGCTTCTAACATTATTGATAATTTATCATATTTAAATCCTAGAGCATCATTCAAAACATCATCTTATATATTCGGCCAACTAAGGTTATGATCATGCAAAATTGATTTAGAACCTAGGCTACTAAACATGCTAATCTAACATCATCATTTCATCATCTTTCATATCATTTAAACATCTCTTCATGCTTATAATTATCATACATGGTTCGGCCTTCTAGGGATCATATACTTAGGATATCACTTTCATGCTTTTACATGTCATTCCTAACCAAGAAGGTTCATAGGCTTACCTTTGATGATGATCAACGACTTAAGGAAACACTTCTTGACCTTTGACTACTTTGAATCTTCTTGAATGAACTTCCTTCCTCCTTGAACATACAAGGCCGCAAGCTTAAAGAGAGGAGAAGAGGGATTTTCTTGCTTAGAGATGAAGGGTTCTTTGGTGGAATTGTTAGGAAGAAGGACTAAGATCCAGGCTTGTATTTGATCTTGGAACAATTAGGTATTTCTCACTAACACACTCACCATTTCGAAGCATTCATGGACTTCACAAAATGAACTAAACTCTTTGTTCTTTCCTTTGGTAGTGCCGCGGCTATAGAGGGAAAAAGGATAGACTAAAGCTTGTTCAAATAGGCAACCTAGAAGCCTTGCCATTACTTGATTGCTGGTAGGTTTCGATCACATTAAATGAGAGTAAGGTGGTGATTTGTTGTCATAGGTTAGATTGCTTAATTTAGGGACAAGAACATGATGTCAATTTCCTTGATTAAGGAAATTTAGTGATTGCTTGATTTAAGGAATTGATGATGTGTGACTAATCGTCATTAAAAGTTGCTCCCTTGATTTAAGGGATTGATGAGGTGTGACTAATCGTCATAAAGGTTGCTTCCTTGATTTAAGAAACAGAATTATTTGATTGATTGACATATTGTCATCAATTTGCTTGATTTAGGGAAAGTGATTGACTACTAATCATCATAATCCTAACTTCCTTGTTTAAAGGAATTTGACAGGCTTGACTTAAGGAAATTCGATTTGCATTTAATGGCTTGAAAATCAAATAAAATCAAATTTATTTCCTACACCTAGGCCGCGGATTTTAAATGCTTGGAAGGAAAATATTTCCTTTAATTTTGGACCATGATTTATTCCTTAAGATTATGGACCTTTAACCTATTAACCTGACCTAATTTGTGCCTATTTTTCCATGATTTTATGACACTTTAAATTGACTTCTTAGAGCTTGTTTTCTCTAGTAAAACCATGGGCTTCTTGCTTGTAGGGAAAGAATTCTAATTTAATTCCTAGTCATATAGTACTTCTTTAGGTTTATTATGTCATGGCCTTACTTTGGGCTTTAACTTGATTTGGGTTTCATTTACCTTATTGGACTTTACTTTATCATATAGAGCTTTCTTTGTATCACTTGGACTTGTCCACATTAAATGGAATTAAAACTTCCTTTGTTGGGTTATACTTTGATCCATGAATTCATTGGATCCCTAATGCTTATGTCTTTGGTCCATTGGACCCATACTTCTAATTTACTTAATCATAAACTATTTCATCTGAAATGTCTCGTTTATTAATTATCATAATTCTTCATTAATCATGATACAATATTTAGGGTTGTTATAGAGATCTGACGAATTCCTTCAGCTTATCACCCTAGCCCTGTGCTCTTTCAGGACAAGCCCAACAGTATACTTATAAGTCTCCATGTTTCAGGCAGACGAGGTATACAGTCAAAGCATGCCTTCTAGAACACAGTCTAGGTAATAACTTCTAGTCTAAGGAAAGACATACCCAAATATAAAGAGACTACTCTAATGATACTCTCTGTGAGATTTCCTCATAGAGTCTCTTTTGTGGGTCTGTTCAGTGCGAGTTATACCGTTATAGATCCACCCACGACTTTAGCTAATACATCTCCATATCTGTAGCTCATGAGGTCTTTACCTTGCATCCGAATACAAGTAGATAAGTCGTGCTAGTCTTACCCGAGATCATTGATCCCCATTCTCAGTGTCTCTAGACTAGGAACATAAAATTAGGAATAAACATCCAATATCCTTGAATCCTCATGATCGTGATCTCATCACAGATACTCAAGAGATACCTATTTTATTCTAAGGGGTTTATCCAGTTAACAGTAATATCGAGACAAAATATGAAACAAGATAAAGAATGCTTTTATTTATTTGCGACAATACAAAGGTCTACATCTATGTCCTTATTTAATCATAAGATTGTCTCTAGGACACCCAAATACTAACAAGCTCCCACTTGGCCTAGAGCCAATCAGACCTAAGTCGTATACCCAAAGCCTCGTAATGACTATCATGTTTTCTCTGAGAAACAGCCTTTGTCAGAGAATCAGCCAGGTTATCATCTGTGGGAACATAATCCATCTTTACATCCATTCTATCAATGATTTCTCTAATCAGGTGATATCTGCGGAGCACGTGCTTAGATCTTTGATGAGACCTAGGTTCCTTTGACTGCGCAATGGCTCCAGTGTTGTCGCACAGCAACTGTATGGGCTCATCCACGCTTGGAACCACCCTAAGTTCAGATATGAACTTCTTGATCCACACGGCCTCCTTAGCCGCTTCTGAAGCAACTATATATTCAACTTCTGTCGTTGAATCTGCTGTTGTCTCCTGCTTGGAACTCTTCCAAGATACTGCCCCACCATTTAAGGTGAATACGAACCCTGACTGTGACTTGCAGTCATCTTTGTCACTCTGAAAGCTGGCATCAGTGAACCCTTTCACTGTTAGCTCATCAACCCCACCATAGACCAGAAACACATCCTTAGTTCTTCTTAAGTACTTAAGGATGGTCTTGACTGCCGTCCAGTGACCCTCTCCAGGGTCCGACTGGTATCTGCTCGTAATGCTTAAAGCATATGAGACATCTGGTCTCGTACATATCATGGAATACATGATGGATCCAATAGCCGAAGCGTATGGAATTCCACTCATGCGATCCTTCTCAGCCTGTGACTTAGGACACATGGCCTTTGAAAGATGTACCCCATGACTGACTGGAAGAAAACCCCTTTTCGACCCTTCCATGCTAAACCTCTTTAGCATCTTGTCAATATACGTGGATTGAGATAAACCCAGCAGCCTGTTTGATCTATCTCTATAGATTCTTATACCAAGTATAAAGGCCGTCTCTCCCAAATCCTTCATGGTGAAGCTTTTTGAAAGCCACTCTTTCGTCGTTTGTAATGTGGGGATGTCATTTCCTATTAACAATATATCATCTATATAAAGTACTAGGAAGATGACATTACTCCCACTAACCTTCTTGTAAACACAAGGTTCATCCTCGTTCTTGATAAAACCGTTACTCTTAACGACTTCATCAAAACGAATATTCCAACTCCTTGATGCTTGCTTTAGCCATATATCGACCTTTGAAGTTTGCATACCATATGCTCCTGATCTTTGATTGCAAAGCCTTCAAGAACCCATTCAAGAAGGCGGTCTTGACATCCATTTGCCAAATTTCATAGTCGTGATATGCCGCTATTGCAAGCATGATCCTAATAGGTTTGATCATAGCAACAGGTGAGAAAGTCTCATCATAGTCAACTCCTTGTCTTTGACGATACCCTTTCGCAACCAACCTAGCTTTGTAGGTCTGAACGTTGCCATCTGCATCAGTCTTTCTTTTAAAGACCCATTTGTTACCAATAGGAACTATTCCTTGCAGTTTAGGAACCAAGGTCCATACCTTGTTTTGATACATCAAATCCATTTCAGATTCCATGGCTTCAAGCCATCTAGAAGAGTCAACATCCTTGACTGCCTCTTCGTAGTTACTTGGTTCATCATCCTCGACGGTTTGCTGATTCTCAATCACAAACCCATACCTCTCAGGTGGATGGATGCCCCTCGTTGACCTACGGAGTTGTGTGTTTACTTCTCCATTGGAGAACGTCGCCTGTGGAGCAGACTTGGGTTCCTCAATCTGTTCATGTGGTTCTTGAACTTCTTCAAGATCAATCTTACTCCTACTAGCTCCTTGAGAGATCAAATCCTTCTCAAGGAACTCAGCATTCTTTGACACAAACACTTTGTGTTCATCCATGGAGTAAAAGTAGTATCCCTTAGTACCTTTGGGATACCCCACAAATAGACATTTAGTACTCTTAGCACTAAGCTTGTCTGATGCCAACACTTTGACGTAAGTCGGCGATCCCCATACCCTGAGGTAACTCAGGTTGGGTCTCTTACCATTCCATATCTCATATGGTGTGGTCTGAACAGATTTAGACGGTACCCTATGTAGAAGGTATGCCGCTGTGTCTAGGCATATCCCCAAAACGATTTTGGAAGTTGAGTCTCATTCATCATAGACCTAACCATGTCTAACAAGGTCCTGTTTCTCCTTTCGGAGACACCATTTTGGTGTGGTGTGTAAGGTGCAGTAAACTGCGAGAGAATTCCATTTTCTCTCAGATAATCCTGAAACTCATGGCTCAGATATTCACCACCACGATCTGATCGTAATGACTTAATCATCTTGCCACGTTGTTTCTCTACTTCATTCCTAAACTCCTTGAACTTTTCAAAGGCTTCAGATTTATATCTCATTAGGTACACGTACCCAAATCTTGATTTGTCATCTGTAAAGGTAATGAAATAGGAGTATCCTCCTCTAGCCTCTATAGACATTGGCCCACAAACATCAATGTGAATGAGTTCTAATAACTCACTAGCCCTATGAATCTCAAGCCCCTTGGGCTTGTGACAAGTCATTTTCCCAGCTAGACAAGATTCGCATTGTCCATAGTATTCCAAATCCATGGAATCTAGGTATCCATCTGCATGCATCCTAGACAATCTTGTTTCGTTTATGTGCCCTAGTCTACAATGCCAAAGATAAGATTGATTATCTATCCTAGGTCGTTTCACAGCTACATTGAGCACTTCAGTTCCCATTTCCAGAACATACAATCCATTTATTAATGAAGCAGTACCATAAACAATATCATTCAAAATGATAGAAAATGTACCATTCTTAATACTAAAAGTAAAACCATCTTGTTCTAAACAAGAAATAGAAATAATGTTTCTAGAAATGTTCGGAACATAAAGACAATTATTCAAATGCAGTAAAAGGCCCGTAGGCAAAATAAGGTCGGCATCTCCAACAGAATGAGCAGCAACCCTTGCTCCATTGCCAACGCGAAGATCCACCTCGTTTCTCTCCAATCTCCTTGGGCTCCTAAGCACCTGCAACATATTGCAGATATGAGAACCACAACCGGTATCCAATACCCATGAAGTCGGATTAGCACAAGAATAATTTATCTCAATCATGAAAGTACCTGAGGCAGAAGCATCACCATGCTTCTTCTCCTTCACACTCTTCAGGTAGTCTGGACAATTCCTCTTCCAATGGCCTTTCTTGCCACAATGGAAGCACTCAACATCGCCTTTGTCCTTGGATGCTTTCTTACCCTTCTTGTTTCCCTTCTTCTTCTTGGATTTTCCTTTGGGCTTAAGGGAGTCACCTTTAGCAAGCTCCTTACCCTTACCCTTACCCTTGGCCTTGTTAGGCCCACCAATCAGAAGAGCTTGTGTCCTATCCTTCTTGATAGACACTTCAGCAGTTGTTAACATGCTTAACAATTCAGGCAAGCTCACAAGCATCCCATGCATGTTATAATTCATTATGAATTGACTGAAGGAAGGTGGAAGTGAGGCCAGGACTAAGTCATTACTCAGTTCGGCATCCATCAAAAAGCCTAGATTTCCTAGCTTCTCAATCAGCCCGATTATCTTAAGAACATGACTGCTAACAGACATGTTCTCAGACATCCTGCAAGAGAACAGTTCTCTAGAGGCCTCATATCTCTCATGCCTGCCTTTAACGTCATACAACTCCTTGAGATGTAAGACAATAGAGGGAGCATCCATATGCTCATGCTGCTTTTGCAGTTCAGGTGACATGGATGCCAACATGATGCATACTGCCATCGTATCGTCATCCATGTGTTGTTTGTGGTCCTCGAAATCATATTCTGCGAACCCATCTTCCCCTTCCCTAGGAGCTACGGGTAATGGACCATCAAGGACGTAGGCAATCTTTTCGGCCCTAAGAACAATTCTCAGGTTCCGATACCAGTCCATAAAGTTTGAACCTGTCAGTTTATTCGTATCAAGTATTGAGCGCAGTGACAGTGGATTAGTCATACTAAAAACTGAAAAATGTAAAGAAAGATTAATTAACATATTATCGTGTTACAATTTATTAAAGACTTTAAATAAATTGCCCCTCCCACTATTTTATCTAAGTCAATGACCCTTACCA
>NW_026899716.1:0-90588 GCF_033153095.1 Gastrolobium bilobum | reverse complement strand
ATTGCTGATGCATATGGAATCCTCTCCATGCGCTCCCTTTCAACAGGTGTCTTAGGACACATAGCCTTAGAGAGATGAATGCCATGACCGACAGGAAGAAAACCCCTTTTCGACCCATCCATGCTAAACCTATTTAGCATCTTGTCTATGTACGTGGATTGGAACAATCCCAGCAACCTCTTGGATCTATCTCTATAGATCTTAATACCTAGTATATAGGCTGCCTCTCCCATATCCTTCATGGTGAAGTTCTCAGACAACCAAACCTTTGTGGACTGTAACACGGGAATGTCATTTCCAATGAGCAATATGTCATCTACATATAGCATAAGGAAAACAACAGCATTCCCACTAAGTTTCTTGTAGACACATGGTTCATCCTCATTCTTGATAAAACCGTTATCCTTAATGACTTCATCAAAACGAAGATTCCAGCTCCTGGAAGCTTGCTTAAGCCCATATATTGACCTTTGAAGTTTGCACACCATATGCTCTTGACTCTTGGATTCAAAACCTTCAAGTTGTGTCATATACACTTCCTCCTTCAAGAACCCATTCAAGAAGGCGGTTTTGACATCCATTTGCCAAACTTCATAATCATAATATGCGGCTATCGCTAGCATGATCCTAATAAATTTGATCTGGCAACAGGTGAGAAGGTTTCCTCAAAGTCAATTCCTTGTCTTTGACGGTAACCCTTCGCAACCAACCTAGCTTTATAGGTTTGGATGTTGCCATCAGCATCAGTCTTCTTCTCGAAAACCCACTTGCACCTAATAAGAACTATTCCCTCAGGTGGTGGAACCAAGGTCCATACCTTGTTCTGATGCATCGAATCTATTTCGGATTCCATGGCTTCTTGCCATTTTAAGGAGTCAACATCCTTGATTACCTTATTGTAGGAAGCAGGCTTGTCATCCTCAACGGTCTGCTGATTCTCAATCACAAAACCGTACCTCTTAGGTGGATGACTAAACCTAGTGCTCCTACGGGGCTGGGTGTCTGCTGCCTCCAGTTGAGGCATCGCCTGATCAACAGACTCGGGTTCCTCTATCTGTTCTTGTAGATCTATAATTTCTTCAAGTTCTACCTTACTCCCATTATCTTCTTGAGAAAGAAGGTCTTCCTCAAGAAAAGTAGCGTTCTTGGACACAATAACTCTTTGGTTCTCAGGGTAGTAAAAGTAGTATCCCTTAGTTTCTTTGGGATATCCTACAAAGTAGCACAAGGTGCTTCTAGCTCCTAACTTTTCAGGTGCTAGGGTCTTGACATAAGCTGGACAACCCCAAACTTTGAGATAACTCAAGTTGGGTTTTCGGCCCTTCCATATCTGATATGGAGTAGTCAGAACAGATTTCGACGGTACCCTATTAAGAAGATGTAACGTCGTATGCAGAGCGAATCCCCAAAACAATTTTGGGAGCTTCGTACCACTCATCATAGACCGTACCATGTCTAACAAGGTTCGGTTCCTCCTCTCTGACACACCATTCTGATGTGGTGTGTAAGGAGCCGTCAACTGTGAGAGAATTCCGTTCTCTCTTAGATAATCCTAAAACTCTTGACTCATATATTCGCCACCCCGATCAGATCGAAATGTCTTAATCATCTTGCCAAGTTGTTTCTCCACTTCATTCCTAAACTCTTTGAACTTTTCAAAGGCCTCGAGTTTGTATCTCATAAGATACACATATCCGTTTCTGGACTTATCATCAGTAAAGGTAATGACATAGGAGTATCCTCCTCTAGCCTGAGTAGATAAGGGCCCACAAAAATCAGAATGAATGAGTTCTAGTAACTCATTGGCTCTATGACTCGCAAGTTTCTCAACCTTGGTCTTCATCATTTTACCAGCCAAGCAAGACTCACAAGGTCCATAGGATTCAAAATCCATGGAATCCAGATAACCATCGTGATAGAGTCTAGACAGTCTTGTCTCATTAATGTGTCCCAATCTACAATGCCACAGATAGGATCGATTACCTAATCTAGGCTTCTTAGTTTGAATACTAAGAATGTCACTCTCCGTATTTAAATCCAAAACATACAATCCATTCAATCTAGATGCGCAAGCATAAACAAGATCGTTCATAATGATGGAAAACTTGCCATCTTTTATTACAAAGTGAAAATCAGATTGTTCCAAACTAGAAATAGAAATAATGTTTCGAAAAATTGACGGAACATAGAAACAATTATTCAAATGTATAGAAAGGCCCGTAGGCAACAAAAGATCCACATCCCCAACGACTAGTGCAGCAACTCTTGCTCTTTTCCCAACGCGGAGATTGACCTCATTCTTCTCCAGCTTCCTAGGACTCTTTAGTACCTGCAAAAAATTGCAGATGTGAGATCCACAGCCAGTATCCAATACCCATGAAGCTGAATCAACACTTGAAAAATTAATTTCTATAGTGAACATACCAGAGGCTGAAGCATCATCATGCTTCTTTCCCTTGAGGCTCGCAAGGAATAATGGGAAGTTCCTCTTCCAATATCCTTTCTTCTGACAATGGAAGCATACAGTTTTAGCATTGTCCTTGGATTTCTCCTTTCCTTTCACTTTTCCCTTGCCCTTCTTCTTGGGCTGACCTTTGGGCTTGAGCTTGTCTGATTCTACAGACTTGCCCTTACCCTTGATCTTTTTAGGCCCGCCAATCAGAAGAGCTTGGGTCATGTTCCTTTTAACAGCACCCTCAGCAGTGGTCAAGAGATTCAACAACTCTGGGAGCGTTGTCTCCACCTTGTTCATATGGTAGTTGACCACAAAGCCATTAAATGAAGGTGGCAAGGACTGCAAGACTAAGTCAACACTTAGCTCATGGTCCATGATAAAGCCCAGAGAAGCAAGCTTCTCTATCAGCCCAATCATCTTGAGGATGTGCGGTCCAACCGCCATACCCTCAGCCAGCTTACAGCCAAACAACTCCTTGGAGGTTTCAAAACGCTCAGCCCTCCCTTGCTTATCATAAAGCTCTTACAGATGCAAGATTATGGAGGGAGCATCCATATGCTCGTGCTGACGCTGAAGCTCCGCAGACATAGACGCAAGCAATATACATACTGCCTGCTCATTGTCTGCCAAATGTTGTCTATGAGCTTCCCAGTCATACTGGCCATACCCATCTTGCCCTTCAGCAGGGGCAACAGGAACAGGAGAATCTAGAACATATGCTTTCTTTTCAGAACATAAAACTATTTTACATTCCTATACAAATGCGTGAAGTTTGGTCCAGTTAACTTGTTAGTATCCAGAATAGAGCGTAAATTCAAATTTTCGGCCATAACTCAATTTCTGAAAATAAAGTTAAACTTACATAAGTATTTCATGATAATAACCAAAATGGAGACTTTTTAAACGTATTTGGCCCTCCCACTATTTTATTTAAAATCAATGACCCTCGGTGATTGATTTAGGGTTATCCTTCACAAGGACATCCTTAGTGGGCTAAGAGAACGACTAGGTCCATTAGTCTCCGGCTGAGCCTGCAAAACTAACTCATCTAGTGGGTTGATCTTATCAACAATATCTCCATATCTTCTCTTAGATCATCAGGTTGACAACTCCTTGTCACTTAGTGTTACATCACTTTGTAACAACCTGGCCAATTGCCCTAGATGCATAGACCCGGTTGAGCCTGCAGTTTATGTATCTAGTTTAGCACAAACCATCATCCTAAGTGTCGTACACTTCAAATGGCACCCTTACCCGACTAAATGATAGGTCTTAGCTGAGCTAGAGAGCACTATTATGTAGAAGGGATTTGAATGTCATCGATGATGAGAGGCAATCAAAAACATGCTAGATAATTTTATTTGAGGGTTCATTTTAGTCTCATCATTAGCTATTCATTTTCCTTTATCTTGCATGCATATTATAATAACTATCATATAGTTTTTCCTTTTAAACGGCTTATTTAAACATGCATACTAGTCGAGGAATGATCGCGTTTACTATAAGCATGCATACTAGTCGCAAATTCGAAAATTCAAAATTTCAAATTCAAATTTCAAATTTTAAATTTTAAATTTCAAAAAGTAAACAGAATTCACAATTCTGAATAATAACTTTAAACCTTTGAAATTTAAAATTTAAATTTTAAGTTTTTGAAAATTCGAATTTCTATAACAAACACACATGCATGCATAATTTCAAGAATCATAAATTCGAAATTTAAACGCAAGTGGATGATCATGGTGCCTTCCGTTTTTCAATCCAAAGCATCTTCAATCCTCGGATCATCTTCTTGGCCGAAACATCTTTGTGCTCCATGGACTTACATTTTGAACTTCATCGATTTAAAATTTACATACCCAAATTATATAAAATTTTAAAAATGCAAAATTTTAAATCAGGACAAAACAATCCCATTTAACCAAAAGAATTAAAAAATATATAAACAAACATTCAAAGCACCATGACCATCCAATAATCAAAGTACCTACAAGAAGGTTAGAGGCATACAAAACAATATACAATTGCTAAGCATTATCGAATTCATCTTCAAAACATGATCAAGATTCATAAAAATAAAATTGTGATGCGGCTGCCCACCATGTAGGCCGCGACTATGATGGTGTCATCGCCATCATGATTTTTTTGACAATTCTAGTCCAACTAGATTTAAAACCCATCCTTAGTCCCAAGACTCTCTTGGTCGCCACTTTGTCTCCACAAAATGATGTCTCTTTCACATAATCACAAAAAATTAGTACTTTCATAAAGAATAAATTTTTAAAGAATCTTGTTCAAAACGATGAAGATTTCAAAAACAGTTTTTGAAAATCCGATATCAGATTTCTAACCCCATTCGTTTGCAGCAACGAATCAGGCTCTGATACCACTTGAAGGTTCGAAAACTGCACCATAATCATACTATGGAGCGCATACATGGGTGGAAAAACAAAAAATTTCGCAACAGAAGCATAGACCATCTATACACCCCATGTATGAATGCTTTACGTTGAAACAATATGGGGTTTCAGAAATACCTTTTTCACTTGTAGGCGCAAAAGCATGACGCCCTCCAATGGTGATCCACACGGTTATCTCCTTCTTGCTAACGAGAACTCTTTCCCCTTGATCCCTCCTTATCCTCGGTGGCTGGCTAGGCGCATGCAAGAAAGAGGCTACCAAGTGTTTGGATTATCTTTCTCAAGACTGTAATGGTGTCTTGAGGCTAGGTGATGGTGCAAAAAGGAGAGAGAAGAAGAAAGGTTGGGACTTTTCCTAGAACCCTAAGAGGAGAGAGGGAGCATCAGGTTTTTTCTGATTATCTGATCAACTACATCAGCCCCCCATTTAGTTAGGCGCAAATTTGAATGGTGGGAGGATCTTTCTTTGCTTGATCCTCTCACTTAACAACTGACCAGACTATTGGGAGCCTTTGGAAGCTTCATGACTTGAATTCAAAATTCAAGTATGGATCATATCCATTTGTTCCATGAAATCTGATACAGAATCCAGTAGAGATTTCTTTCTCCACATAGGCGCCCCTCTTCCTCTTCTTCCCTCAGAAATTTTGTTGCAACAATATTCATTTGAATTCTAAATTCAAATGAAAAAGCAGTTGAGAGAATCTCCATCCAATCTCTATTAGATAATTCTTTTAAATAATTTTAAATTATCCTCAACAACCTAACCTCATAGAATTTAAAATTCAAATTTGAAATTTAAACTCAAATATAAATTCTATCTTATCCCAGTTCGTAATTCGAATTCGAAATCCAATTTCAAATTTCAAATTTCAAGTTTCAAATTCAAATTTCAAATTTCAAAAATTCAAATTTCAAATTTGCCCAAACCTTATTTTGGTCAAGTCAACTCTTTGACTTACTAGGATTCATGCCCCGAGGCCTCTTTGGCCTACCATCACATTTGGGCCCATTAGTGGAGAAAACTCTTTCACCACTAATGCCTCAAAAGGGCGCATGGATCAATTGGGCTTGGAGTCCCTATTCTAACCCAACTTCACTCATAGTCTTGACAAAGCCTAATAACTTATTATTGGTCCAAACTTTCTATAACTTGCAATAAGGAATAACCTTTGTGTGTGACCCATTAGGCCCAATTAGGTACTGACATAAATAAACTTGAACCAGTTAAACTCCTTTAAAAAGTCCCAATCCATTTATTGACTACATGATACACTAGCAATGCTCTGTAGCCCCAGAACTAATTGAGTTGATCAAGTGATCTACCTTCCTTTTTTGGATACCGTGCCAACATTATCCCTCACATCGTCGGTCACATTTAGTCGAGAGCAAGGATAGAGTATCATCTCTCTTTATTGACTAAATATATTATTTCACAGGAGCTAGGAATATTCTTCTATTGACTCTAAGACAGATCATGACTCTTCATGATCTCTTACTATGCATAGATTCCCGAGTCAACTAGAAGTCATCTCAGCCCTACTGGTCTTTGTGAACGACTAATTCCTTATAGGGATTGTGAGTCCTTTTGGCATGTCCATCTATACTCATGTATTCGAGTTATACCCAAGAGTACATTGTTCTCCCCATTTTCAGGCGAATAGAGTTGTACAGTCAAAGTATAACTCTAGGACATAGTATTCGATGGCATCCTTAAGTCTAGGACGATCCGCACTACCAAACGTTCAGAGACTTTACAAATCCAATGATACTCCCCATAATGAATTCTTGTGGAGTCTCTAGGGGGTCAGTTTAGTGCTATCTGTTCTCCAACAGATCCACCCACGACATCAGCTAAGGCATCACCATGCTTGCATTCCATGAGGTCCCTACCTTGTATCTCCATACAAGTAGATGATGTCGTACTAGTCTTATTGAGATCACCAATACCCTTTCTTGGTGATTCAAGACTAGGAACAGATTTTAGGTAATAAACATTCAGTGTCCTCGAGTCCTCATGATCATGATCTCTATCGTAGATCCTCGAGTGTACACCTGTTCTATTCTTAGGGTCTTTATCTTTAAACATATATTTACAATGAAATATTGGCGAGGCATAAATATGATAAAGAAAAGTTTGCTCAAATTTATTAATCATGAAATACTACATAGAAAAAGGTGTTCATTTGATAAAATACATTGTCTCTAAGACACCTATATACTAACACAAACATCTTACAAGGGTGCTGATCCAGTCAAGAAGGTACGACTACAAACTCCAAGGGGTGAGTTTGAAACTTTACACATGAAAGATGCCGAAAGTATTTCTGATTATTTTTCTAGAGTATTGACGGTGACTAATCAATTAAAAAGAAATGGTGAAAAGTTTGATGATGTAAAAATTATGGAGAAAATTTGGCGATCTTTAGATTCGAAATTCGATCATATTGCACTGTCATAGAAGAAACAAAAGATTTGGAAGATATGACAATAGAGCAACTCTTGGGCTCTTTACAAGCATATAAGGAGAAGCAAAAGAAGGAGCAAGGGGTTGATGAACAACTACTTAAGACTCAGCTCAACTCCAAAGAAAAGGAAAAAGACTTTGGCAACACAAGAGGACGAGGAGGATATCGTGGTCGAGGAAGAGGTCGTGGAAGTGGAAGAGGAGGCTTCAACAACAACTATGCCCTTGAAGATCGAGGAGAAAGCTCAACAAGAGGTCGTGGAAGAGGTGGCTTCCAACCGAGGCGTGACAAATCACAAATCAAGTGCTACAACTGTCAAAGGTTAGACCATTATGCTTCTGAATGTAGAGCCCCTACAAAGAGGATTGAGGAGAAGGCAAACTATGTGGAAGTGAAAAGTCAATAAGATGGCACTCTGTTGATGGTACGCAACGACATTGCATGAGACCAAGAGAATGCATGGTATCTAGACTCGGGGGCAAGCAATCACATGTGTGGTAAGAGAAACATGTTCATGGAACTTGATGAATCAATAAATGGAAATGTCTCATTCGGAGATGAATCAAAGACACCGGTGAAAGGCAAAGGTAAAATCCTTATCCGATTAAAAGATGGGAGACATGAATTTATTTCTAATGTCTACTATGTGCCCAACATGAAAAATAATGTTTTAAGTCTGGGGCAACTCTTGGAGAAAGGGTATGATGTTCACTTAAAGAATAATACTCTTTCTTTAAGAGATAATCAAAATAACTTGATTGCTAAGGTGCCTCTGTCAAGAAATAGAATGTTTCTGTTGAATATTCAACACGACATTGCAAAGTGTCTCAAAGCCTGCTACAAAGATGCATCTTGGCTGTGGCATCTACGATTCGGACACCTCAACTTTGGTGGTCTTGAGTTACTATATAGGAAGGAGATGGTGAGAGGATTGTCTTCCATCAGTCAACCTGACCAGCTATGTTAAGGATGTCTACTGGGAAGCAATATCGAAAGAGCTTTCCAAAGGAGTCTTTGTCAAGAGCTAACAAGCCTCTCGAGCTCATATATACAGATGTTTGTGGACCATTGAAGCCAAGCTCACTCGGTAAGAGTAATTATCTTCATAGATGATTTCTCAAGAAAGACATGGGTGTATTTCCTAAAGCAAAAATCAGAGGTGTTTGGAGTCTTCAAGAAGTTCAAGGCTAGTGTGGAGAAAGAAAGTGGATGCGAGATCAAAGCAATGAGATCCTATCGAGGTGGATAGTTCACTTCTAAAGAATTCCTAGAATTTTGTGATGATAATGGAATCCGAAGGCCTTTAACCGTTCCAAGAATCCCACAGCAAAATGGAGTAGCTGAAAGGAAGAATAGAATCATTCTCAACATGGCAAGGAGCATGCTCAAGAGCAAAAAAATGCCAAAGGAGTTCTGGGCTGAAGCTGTTGCAACTGCAGTCTACCTTTTAAACCGCTCGCCAACAAGGAGCGTGTGGGGAAAGACACCACAAGAAGCATGGAGTGGAAGAAAGCCTGGGATCTCCCACTTGAGAGTATTTGGAAGCATAGCCTATGCACATATCCATGATGATAAAAGTGAGAAGCTCGTCTTCATTGGGTATGACTCTAACTCTAAAGGGTATAAACTTTACAATCCTAACAATGGAAAAACCATCATTAGCCGAGATGTGGAATTCAATGAAGAAGAAGAATGGAATTTAGGTCTACATGATGAAAACTACAACTTACTTCCAAATTTGATGGAAGATGAAGAGATTGAGCAACCAAGGATGGAGCAAGAAAGAGAAGAGCACCATTGTCATCTGGAAGTCAACAACAAGAACCATTGTCATCTGGAAGTTCAAGCGAAAGAGCACCACACTTTAAGAGCTTGCAAGAACTTTATGAGGTAACATAAAATCAAGATAATCTCACTTTGTTTTGCCTTTTTACTGATTGTGAGCCAGTGAGTTTTGAAGAAGCTGTCCAAAGCAAGAAATAGAGTAATGCTATGGAGGAAGAAATCAATGTGATTGAAAAGAATAAAACATAGGAGTTGGCTTCACTTCCAAAAGGGCACAAGGCAATTGGTGTAAAGTGGGTCTACAAAGCTAAAAGGAATGCCAAAGAAGAAGTTGAGAGATACAAGGCGCGATTGGTGGCAAAGGGCTATAGTCAACGAGCAGGAATCGATTATGATGAGGTATTTGCTCCTGTTGCTCGCTTAGAAACTATTAGACTAATCATTTCTTTGGCAGCCCAAAATAAATAGAGTATACACCAAATGGATGTAAAGTCAGCATTTTTTAATGGAGTACTTGAAGAAGAAGTGTACATCGAGCAGCCAGCTGGGTACGAAGTCAAAGGACAAGAAGATAAGGTATTCAAGTTGAAGAAGGCACTCTATGGGCTAAAGCAAGCACCAAGAGCTTGGAATAGTCGAATTGACAAGTACTTCCAAGAGAATGGTTTCACCAAATGCCCTTATGAGCATGCACTTTATGTAAAGCTCAAAGATGGAGATATTTTGATCGTGTGTTTGTATGTTGATGATCCAGTCTTCACCGGAAATAATCCAAGGATGTTTGAAGAGTTCAAGAAAGTGATGAAGAAGAAGTTTGAGATGATTGAGATTGGGCAGATGGCGTACTATCTCGGCATTGAAATCAAGCAAAAGAAAGAAGGCATTTTCATCACCCAAGAAGGATATGCAAGAGAGATATTGAAGAAATTCAAGATGGAGGACTGCAAGCCTATCAACACCCCATAAAATGTGGAGTTAAGTTGTCCAACTATGGTGAAAGAGAAGATGTTGATCCTACTTTCTTCAAAAGCTTAGTTGGAAGTTTGCGCTACCTGACATGCACCAGACCTGACATTCTCTTTGCTGTTGGATTCATTAGTCGCTACATGGAGTCTCCAACTACTACACACTTGAAAGCTGCAAAGAGAATCCTCCGTTACATTAAAGGTACTATCGATCTTGGCTTATTTTATTCATCTTCTAATGAATATAAACTTGCTGGGTATAGTGATAGTGATTGGGCTGGAGACACAGATGATAGAAAAAGCACCACTGGGTTTGTGTTCTGATGTGCCATCGGCATATAGGTATTTCAAAGTAAAAAGAACAAGGATTTGATAGTAATTGAGTGATAAAAAGTAGTATTTTTTATGAATCCTTGATAATCTCTCTTCAGGCACTTTCACTCTGTTTTTATGTTTTTATAGGAGAAAAGCATAGGAATAAGCTATATGCAAATGATCAACTCACGCTAATCGCATGAGAATGACGCGGATCGTGCCAGATTCAGGAAGAAAGAGCAAACACCACTGTAATTCACGTTAATAGCGCGATGTTCACGCTAGTAGCGCCAAGAATGGAGTTCTCCACTGGTTCACAAAGCGATTAGCGTGGATTTGGCGCTAATCGCGTGGCGTCGCGATTACAGTTTCCTGAATTGCAGAATTGAATAAAAACAGAAATAAAAATAAAATCTTTTGGAAGATTTTGACCTGATTGAGTCATTGGCTATAAAAAGGAGTCAGAAAACCTAAGAGAAAAACTTTTGCACGGAGAGAAATTGACGAAGGCAGAACGCGGAGCAAGCTTCTTCTTCAAATTTTCTGGTTATTATTTTCTTTTATGAATTCTTTTCTACACATTAATTTGTCAGATATGAATATGTCTGGCTAGTCTTTTATTATTGTGGTAAGGGTCACAACCCTTAATGTACCCCTTGTAGTTTGGTTAATTTTTATATTTATTTATTCTAATTGTATTTATTTTATCCGGCTCTTCATGTTATGATTCTTTTAAAATCGATCATTCTATTAGGATTGCGAGGGTTATGATTTTCAAATAGGAATATTGAGATTCTAGTTCCTGACAAAGGGTAAAATAACAATTCATGTACGCACTAAGGATAGGCTGCATGAATTGCAAACGTGAAAAATTCACTGATTTAAAGGCTTAACTTGAAAAGGAATTTCTAAGGGATTAAGATTCTAATAGGGTTAATAAAGTTAAGATCGCTAAGGAATTAGGGCTTAACTAATCAATTAACAGATGGTGAATTGTTTGATCAATTGTTAAATTAAATGTAAAACTTAATTCATAGTGCAAGGTGGGGATCATAAAGGTGTATTCTTTTACCGCAATATTCTTTTACATATTTTCTCAACCTTTAATATCTCGTTTCTGAAATTCTAAAGAATCTTTGAATTATTCTTAGTTTCTGAAAATTGCTTTAAATTTTCACCAATTACAATTATTCTCAATTCAATTTTATTAATCCAACAAAGAGAGGAATAGTTATAATAAATTCGGTGCCTCAATCCTCGTGGAGACGATACTCTACTTACCTTTTATTACTTGGAACGATCGGTACGCTTGCTGATTTTTCGCAACATGTTCTTCATGGGAGATACTTCTTTCACATGGATGTCGAAGAAACACCCTATTGTCACTTTATCTACTTGTGATGCCGAGTATGTCGCAGCTACATCATGTGTCTGCCATGCCATTTGACTAAGGAACTTGCTTAAGGAGTTGAATATGAAACAAGAGGAGCCAACCAATGTTTATGTTGACAACAAATCTGCAATAACATTAGCAAAGAATCAAGTCTTCCATGACAGAAGCAAGCATATTGACACACACTACCATTATATAAGAGAGTGCATTGCAAGAAAGGAGGTGCATATAAAGTATGTGAAGTCTCAAGAGCAAGCTGCAGATATCTTCACCAAGCCACTGAAGAATGAAGACTTTGTCAAGATAAGAAGATTGCTTGGAGTTACAAAATCAAGTTTAAGGGGAGTGTTGAAAAATAAACTTGTTTTGGGTCAATAGTTAGTTGGCCCAAATTCTAGAATAGTCTTTAGTAGTTTTTTGTATGGCCCAAATATTCAAGAGGTGTGTCTCTAGATATTTCCATAGAATGGTTGGAACTAGAGACTATAATAAATGTCTAGTATAGGAGTTTGTAGAGAATTCTCTAGAAGGCAATTTGTAGCCCTTAGATGTGAATTGTGATGGCACAATCTTAGCCATTGTAAGGGGTGCTACTAGTATAAATAGGTGGGTTCTCTACCATTTTGTATCAAGTCAAGAAGAAACAAGAGTTTAGTAGTAAAAAGTGTTCTCTTCCTCCAAATTTCTCTAAATTTCATTTTCTCAAATATCCTCCTCCCAACAGTGTGTGCTCTCTTTTGTGCCTTTTGGGTGAAACCAACGTTATTAAATCCGGCACGGTCGAGGTACTATCACTGGTTCAACCAGTGGTCACTGGTTCAACCGCATGACCCGATAAGTATATGTAAATCTATAATTTATATTAAAAAAAACTATAAATATACTTAAATACTTGTAAAAAAAATACTAATTTCAAATATTTTAATATGAAAATAATAAATTACACATCATTGTCCAACAAAAGATCAATCAAACATATAATATTTGTGATACTAGTGTTTCAGGTTCAGTAAACGACATCTCTAACTATAAATCAAATCAAAATTTCCTGCATATTGCATAATCAAGATAGTATTAGTGTTGTAGGTACATAATCTATGTAAGTTAATAAGCTACAAATCACTCAAATATTTCAAAAGAAAACAAATCATTTGTGTTTGAGAATAAAAAAAAGAAGCATTCATTTATGAAAATAAATTAGTTTTTTGTTTATAGACCGAGCCAGATCACTGGTTGAACCGACCGGATCACCGATTTTTCGAAAACCGATCGAGTCGCATCGATTTTGTAACATGACCGGTCTAATATGAAAACCGGACCGGTTACATGACCGGTTGACCGGTTTTCGGCTCAGTCCGGTTTATATAAATTGCGTGAAACTATTACTCCTAATTACTCTTTCACTTGTTTCCCTCTGTTTTCCTTTACCATAGCTGGTGGCTTGGTGTTAATATAGAATGTCAACATTGTGAAGTTTTAGTTTGAATTCAAATTTGAAATAAAAAATAGAGAAAATGAAATGATAGATGGTGGTGTTTGGAGAACTTTGAATTAACCGAGAAATATTCCGTTTGCTGTATTGACACTATCACGTAAAAGATTGCTAAAAAGATTAATGTGGGTTAATTTTATATTTATTGATTAATGGGTAATATTTAAGTTAGTTTTTATCAACACAAACATGACATGATCCAAATATAAATTTATTATGTCGTTTTATTGAGTAATATTGAAAATTGGCGCCTCTAACTCTAATAGCCGCCAAAAAAAGTTCAATGCCAATAACATATTTTGATCAAAGACAAAAAATAATGATATTTTTTAATTTAAATTTTAAGAGGCAAAATTTCTCACAAGCTTTTCATACGGAATCAGGGTATTATTAATTAACTGATTAGTTTTTTTTTATTTCTTATATAATTTCTCAAAGTATTCTTCCCGCGAAAGTTGAAGACTAAAACTAGTTAATTTTTAAATTACAAATGACGTGAAATTTTGAGAGAGAGAGAGAGAATAAAAAGCATTAAATTGACATTTCAAGATTCGAGAAAACCAGTTTCCCCATCGAATTATAAGAACAAAATCTCCTCATAGTAAGGTTATTTTAACTAATACCATGTTCACGTTTGAACCACTGAACTCATGCAAAATGATTTCATTTTACACATAAATTTTTAGGTAATCATCCATGCGTGTGTAATTAACCTCAGGGTAAAGCTTGGATGCTTCTTCTCCTTCCTCCCCAATTTCAAAATTTGTTAAACATCCCTCGTAGAAAATATGGAAGAAGTGCCCAATCCCAACTTGAAGTTTATAATCCAACCCTGCAAATTAAAAGTCGCATTAATCAGAAATCACAAATTGGTTAAGAGAATCAGTTTACTTTCGAAATCAAATTGAAGTCATAACTTCGTGTACACAAACTAAATTAATGACAAATAATTGAATGTTTTACCTTTCAATGTTGTAAGAAAGCCTTCAGGAGATATGTATGTCTTCTCCAGTTCCTTTCCAATAAGTTTCTCCCAAATTCCAATAAGCTCTCCTTGAGAGAGAACATTTTCTGGAGGCCTTAGGTACAATGTTTTGTTTAGTGTTCGAGGGTCATCTATTGTCTTGATTGTGTATGTTGCAACATCATCCTCATCCAGAAAAACAGCTGCAATCATATATGTTCACAGAAATATCACAACAATATATCATTTTACTGATATAACTATTTTTATTATCATTCGATCAAAATCAAATCAACAGTTACAAAATGATATCAAGTGAGAGCTGGTAATTTGAATTTGATCTAAAATGGTATAACTTTAAAAAAAGGAAAGCTGGTAAGTATTACTTCTTCTATTTAACCGGATTTGATGGTGGCTGAAAATCTTATTAAACTTATGAAGGTACCTTTGAGTTTGCCATCTCCAAAGAGATGAACTTTGTCCCTTGGAGGCACAAAAGACCCCATTTGAGAGAGGCTGCCAGCAAAGTATCCAGCAAAAAGATTTGCAGAGATGTATGTGAAAGGGATCTTAGCTTCCTCTATTGCTTTTCTCACAGCCATTTTGTCATCAAATGTTACCCTTCCTGGTTCTAATGCATGCCCCATCCTTGCTGGGTCTAGGCCAAATTCGGAAGGCAAGAAACGCTACATGGAAAAGGAGAAAAGAGTTTTATAATACTCTTTAGTTTTAATGTATATAATTATGTCAAATTGGAAATTTAAGATAATGATGCTGCTGCCAATCATGTGCTCCAGACACATGAAATACAATGCAAAAAGAGTACTGCCATATAAGACACCCGAATTTTGATTAAATTCCTGAAGAACTTCATATTGGGAAAAGTTTTGCAAAAATAATATTTTTATTATTCATTGGAAAATAAAGTTATAAGAAAAGTGTGTTAAACTAATCTTGCATAGAACGGTTATGAAGCTTGCATAAGTAAGTACAGTTCCTATAAAAAATTGAATAATATTTTGTAGTGCACTATTTAACATACACAATCAAAATGAATATAGTATACTATATACCTTATGCCTTTTTTTTTCCATTATTTTTTTTTTCGCATCATATATCATGAGTTCACATCTTCTATATCTATATCTATATCTATATTTATATGTCCATTATATATACATGATACGGAGTCAAAAATAATTTTGTTAACTGACTTTGATTCCAAGCATGAGCCAGTGTCGGAGTAATACTAATAAGAGTTTCAAATAAAATAAAAGGAAAAGAAAAAGGTCAATTTCAAATTACCAACACTTATTGGTCCCTCTTTGAACTAGCTAGAAGAAGAGAATGAGGTTCTGTATCTAAAAAAAATGAAGTAGAGAATGGTACCAACCAAAGCTCGTTAATATCATCCTAGTGGCCTCAAGTAGTAAGTTAAGGATCAATGGGAAGGTGTGTTGGGTACACTTATAGTTAAAGAGGTAATTTGGCAGAATAACAGCAAGCTCAGGCGATAGCAAAGAAGATGATGGTCTCCTGAGATAAAATCCTCAAAGATTTCCCCTCAACATGATAAATGTGATGTCATATATAACTGGCCCTGTGAGTCCTTATGGTGTGAGATTGTATGAACTCTGATTTGAAAAATGCTACGCGTGTATGTATAATAAGGGTTGGCAAAACGGGTCAATCCGGCCTCACCTGGCCCAACCCGCATTCAACTCGAAAAAAATTAGTCGGGTTAGGATTGACTCGAAAAAAAAAACGAACCAGAAAACCCATCTGACCCGAGTCAGGTTAGGATTGGCTCGTGGGTTGGTTCAAAAATATGACTCGTGGGTTGGCTTGAAAAAATAACTCGCGAGTTG
Source organism: Gastrolobium bilobum (assembly GCF_033153095.1). Taxonomy (NCBI): domain Eukaryota; kingdom Viridiplantae; phylum Streptophyta; class Magnoliopsida; order Fabales; family Fabaceae; genus Gastrolobium; species Gastrolobium bilobum. The sequence continues at coordinate 74,463 of NW_026899716.1, read as the reverse complement.
ACTTGCGGGTTGGCTCGAAAATTGCTCGCGAGTTTGCTTGTTTTCAACCTATTTAAATGACCATGTAGTATTAATGCACTAGCCATCAGCTTAAACAAAGCGTTACAAAATGAGAAATAAAAGCAAAATATTTTAATTTCAAATTTTCTTCACAACAAATTTGCATCAACATCAAGAAACAATCAGAACAGATATTTGAACCAAACAGAGCCAGCACAGCCTAACAATATAAAAATGGCAGGGATATGAGAAGATTAGGGACTTAAGTTTAGAGAAGGAAGAAAAAATGATGACAGCATATATAGGTTTTGTTTATTTTTGTATATTATATTTTGTATTTTTTTATAATTAAAAAAAAAATCAACCCGCGAACTGAATCGTTTTACCCACGGGTTGACTCGTTTTTTCACGAGCTGACTCGAGTCGGGTTGGCAGCTCATTTTTTACCAATTCAACTGACTCATTTTTAACGAATTACGGGCCAACCTGACGGGTTGGCTCATTTTTAACAACCTTATGTAAAATACGAGGAAACGTGTATATTGAGGAGACAAACGTGTATATTAAGTGCTTGAAGCATTGCCGGATAACCATTTAGATTAGCTGAATAAAGTCATCTAGCTGGTTTGACTATTACTAACAAATTAAGATGAGGTACCCCAACTTGACTTGAGTGCTGTGTTCTTAAATCAGCGGTGGTCTTAAGTAGTAGGTGCGGGAAGCGCACACGTACGCAGTTACATGTCCATTTCATATCATTTAAAAATTTAATAATTTACTATAACACGGATATTTTGTTCATACGGTTAATTATGTTGAGATATATACTTTTTTATTTCTTATTATTTCCAAAACTTTATATATATATATATATAGAGATTAATGCAGTATTTTGGTCAGGTCATGCATTTTTATAAATAAAAAAATCAAAAATCAAAATTGTTTCATCTTGTCAAAAAAATCTAGAACTCATTTTAAATTTTTTTTGCAATTTTATTTGTTAGTAGTATATTATTCTACAATGACATCAAATTTCAGCTTTCAATACTTAAGTAATTTGTAGAATAAGAAATTAAGAGAATGTGACATATATCATTTTAATGTACATGAATTTGAAAAAAATATGAGTTCATAACATTTGGCCTTTTGAATGTATTGAGAGGTATGCTATAGGGATTCTGAGTTCCAATTTAAATTGACATAGTAATAACGTGTATTTTCATTGATATGTGCTTTATGAACTTGTAAAAATGTAATTGAATAATATTTTAGCTTATTTTGTGAATTTTATTTAACTCATTTTAGATATAGATAATATAATTAAATTTATAGGTTCATATTTACATATATTTTTAATATATTCGGGTCAACCGGTCTAACAAATGACCCATCAGTTCAACCAGTGTTCCAATGAGTCAATACTCTGATCGGGTTGATGCCGGATCGAGTTTAATAACACTAAATTAATTTTTATTATATTATAAAAATTAATTTTATCTCCTACATATATAAAAATATATAAAGACAATATAAAACCATATAAAAAAAACATAAATCTCATATAATTTTATCTACTCAACAAATGCTCTCATTATTCCCATTGTGTACATATATCCAAGTATGTCTCCTATTCTGTCTATATTCACTGATCCAATCCAATTGGCGCTAAAAAGTAAAAGCGATGACATCATAACCTTTTAATATTTGAGTTAAATTAATTACTTAGAATTTACCCAATGAAAGGGTTTAGAGTTTGATTCCCATCACTCTATGTTTCTAATAATTTTTTTTAATTTTCATATTTCAAATATGTTAAATTAAAAGTTTATTACTACTAGGCCCAAATCTATAACTCTCTATTTTTCTAATAATTTTTTTAACTTTCATATTTCAAATATGTTAAATTAAAAGTTTATTATTAGGCCCAAATCTATAACGGGAAATAGTATAGTCTCATGTTGTAGGAGACTACTATCTTATGCTATAGACACTTCGAAAAGTGTGCCGTTATTTTCTTTTCTTTTCTTTTTCTTTTTTAGTAATGGGTCCCATCATCTTGTGTCTTAGCATAAGATATGATCTCTCCTACAATACGAGAGTAGACAAACCCATCTATAACTCGACATAATTCTTTGTGCTGACGAGAGCATCGTATTATAGTAAAATTAATTTTTCCAATTTTTTTTTTTACATTCATAACAACTTAAATAAAAAATTTACTTAAGCAGAATTAAATATATATTACGTAAATCAAGTAATTAGATTCTAAAAAAATACTATTAATATTAGGTATAATAAGAAATAATATAATATAAAAGAAAAGAAAATACCCTTACCGAAAAATTAAAAGAAAATTGGTTCTTTAGATCTAAAAAAAGAAAGAAAAGAATGGTCAAACCTTGATGTTGCCAGCATCTTTGATGGCCTCAACTAGTTTGAGTTGCAAGGCTATGCTGTGACTTCTGATATGAACACCAGAGATGGCACTGATGACAACATCAACCTGCTTGATCACATCCACAAGGCTCTGATGATCGGAAAAAGAGGCTTGAACAATATGAGCACCTTGCTTCTTGAATGAGAGCAACATCTGCAGCTTCTCAATTTGGAGGCTCAACTCAGGGCGTTGAATCACATATGTTTCATGTCCCTGTGCTAGACTTGCCTTCACTATCCTCCTCCCAATATACCCTGTTCCCCCTACTACTAGAACCTTGCTCTTCCCCATTTCCTCAATCTCTCTCTCTCTCTCTCTCTACCTTCTTGGTTATGTGTTTTTCTGCTTCAATATTTTGGGTCCTTGCTTTCGCTTTTTATTATGAACAAGTTGCCAATCTTTATTGAATTAAATAGTGTACTAATAATGATATATAAGAATAAGAAATAAAGTTTTCACCAAAAAATAAATAAAGAAAGAAAGGAATAACTGTGAAATTGTTGCTATGCACTAATAGTAAAATTTAAGTTGTTTTTTTAGAGTAAATATTATTTTTTGGTTCCTATTTAAAAATATGGTATCTACTTTAATTTCTTAAAAAAAAAAAAATTAGTGTTGAAGTCCCTAACAAATTTAAAGTAAATTCATTTAATTAAAATTGTGATCTCTCATAAATTTAAAAAAGATCTATATTAGTTTCTTGAAAATACTAAAATAGATTCACTTAGAATTTTATAAAGATCAATTTACTAGTTTTTTTTAAAAAAAACTAAAATAGGAATCATATTTTTGTTGTTGTTAAGGATCCAATTTTTTTTTTATAATATATATTTATCTATAAGAATGGGATGGTGGTAGCTTGGTAGGTGATGTCAAGACGAATTTCGAGTCCAACTTGTACAGCTGATTCTTCTGACAATGTTGACTGCATAGTTTGGTGAAGTGGCCAATTTTGAATAAGACAAAATAAAAGCTTCTTTTAAACGAATTTATTTTAAAATATATAAGTAAATATCTTTTTATTAAATTTTAGTAAATTAAGATGTATAATGTTCGTAATTAGAACTTCTAATTAGAAGTACAAGTAAATTGTGGGTTTGATTATCAGATAAAACGAAGGAGCTTATTAGCGAAAAGAAATTAAATGATTGCTGCAGCAGCCACTATCACAATGTCAATCATGACTAGGGTTTTAGTGTGATGATACAAGGATTTTAAACGGAATTACCTCAAGGAGCTGTTTGGTATATGGTAATATTTAGGATGCCTTGGAAAGTGGACGTGGGAAGTTTTTATTCTCATGTTTGATAGAAGGAAAACAAGAAAAATGTCTGAGGATTTTTTTTTCCTTGGAATTCATTTAACACTAGTGAACGAGATTTCAGAATCCATTTTTGGATGTGGTATTTGTTTTTCCCTGCGGCGTTGAAATCTATTTTACATATTTTCGGTCTAAATTACCCTCCATTTTACATTCATTGGGCACTGATGATTTTTTATTTTTTTACTCTTGTGCAATCACAAGGGTAGTTTCGTAAACACTATCTTTTTTCCCAGCAATATTTTGTCATCAACCAAACACATCTTCGATAAAATTAATTAATATTTCCGGTAATATTTTTGTCTACCAAACACTTTTTTTTAACATTCCAGGTGAATTTTTATACCCACCATATTCCCGTATATATTTTTTCCCTGGTAAAAAAAAATATCTCCTGTACCAAACGCCCCCCAAGAGTTGTTTGGTTGGGGAATTTTATATTTTTGTGAGGGAAAGTTTACATGAATTTTCTAGTAGACCATGTTTAATAGGGAATTTTAAATAATTTGCATAGTATTCTTATTTGTATAGGCATCTAATTTTATGTGTAAAATTGGAGCAAAAACATTATATAGGAATACCACTTACAAGGTGATATTTTTGGATTATCAGCAAAATGTAAAAAGAAATCTACCTACCTGTTATGGATCCATATAAGAGGCCCATTAAGTGATAGGTCCAATAAGGAGCAATCCAAGATCTGAATCAATTGTAATCACGATTAGTATTCATTAAGGATACTAATCCTAATACGACAGCATAGCAAGCAGGTCTGGACCCTCACCAGATGCACCAAAGGCCCATCCACGCTACCCACAGGTAACCTCTATAAATACAAGATAAACCCTAAAGGTACGTTACGCTCTCTCTCTTACTGTTATGCTGTCACTGTGCGCACACACATACCCCATTGGCTAACGCCGTTATAGTATTCTGTGCACAATGATCTGCTTGACTCAAGGGTATCTCCTTCATAGATACCTTGGAGAGGGCACTAGATCCAAGAGAAATATACCAGCCTATTGGGCTGGACATCTCTGTCCCAAGGACAGAACATTGGCACCGTCTGTGGGGAAATTCTTCTCTGAATTTGAAGTTCCCACTAATCTGACGAAGGATTACAATCCAAACAAGGAGCAGTAGCCAGCAGCCACCCCAAAACCAGAGCCAACTGCTGGATCCAGTTCTGGAAGAGGCAAATCAGTCTCAACACCAGCTAGGAACCGATGTGGATTATGATCAAGTCCATGTCAGTGAAGATGTCTCAGACACCGCTTCCACTCCAGCGAGTCGTGATAAGGGTCCTGATCCAATTATGGCCCCAGTAAGGAACAACCCTCCCCAGCACCCCGGGGATCTTGCTGCACGTATTTCTCAGTCAGCCGATCCAGATACTCAGCTGGCTCAGAATGCATTCGCTTTGATTATGCAGCGAATGGCAGAGTTGGAAAATCACAATAACCTCCAGCGGCAAAAAGTTTTCCAAACAATACGAGAGGAAAGTACCAGGGGAATGTGAGACCTGGAACAACACTTAATGAGGTTAAGTGGAAGAAACGAAGGCCAGGATGCCAATGGCCGGGAAGGAAATCGCAACTCGGTTCATCAGAATCGGGTTATAGAGGTGGCAAACCGTGAAAGGCCTAATCCGGCGAACACGACAAATCCGAACCTGGAAAACCAGATGTTGGGGGGACATAACGCTCCTCTGCAGCCCATGATTCAAAACGCTTCAGCAGAAGCAAATGGGCAGAGACACCAGGATGGAATTCGCCTTCACCGAGATGAACAGATAGTTAGAGGACGGGTGGAATTGGGTGCCTACAGAAGAAAATATAGCAGGGGGCAGTATAACAACAGCCCCTTCACTGGGGAGATTTTGAATGCACCCTTCTCAGAAGACTTTGATTCGGCACGACTGCCGAAATATGATGGAAGTCAAGACCCATAGGTCCATATTGATGCTTTCGATACGGACATATACATCTGAGGAATAGACGAGCCTCTTATATCTCTGATATTTTCCATAACCCTGACTGGGGCTGCGCAGGCATGGTTCTCTACTTTACCTGCCAACTTCATTGGGTCTTTTGAGGAATTTGGGGAAAATTTCCTCTTAAACTTTGCAACAAGCAAGAAACACCCGAAGTCCGAGTTCTCACTTGGAAAGATACATCAGCAACCTGGAGAAACCCTCCAGAGATACCTTAATCGGTTCAAGGACGCTGCGTTGCAGGTGCCGGGTTTACAAGAAAATGTCCACGTACATCTCATTGTGGCTGGTTTGGATGGTACATCCAGGCTAGCCAAGTCGGTCTATAAGGACCCAGTGAAGACGTTGAAAGAATTCAGAACTCGTTAGAAAAATACCTCGAACTCGAGCAAATGGAGATTGCCAATGCGCAATCTCACGAGGGCAAAAGAATTAGCCCAAGAAGGAGAAGTCAGGCCCCGAAAGGAAAGGAACAGGTTAATAATAAGAAAAAGGAGTCTAGGACCAGAATCCTGGATGGCCGAGATCGAGTTGGAAGATATGAGAAGTACACACCGTTGAATGCGCCATGCTCTCAAATTTGGAGGGAAGTGGCGATGACGGAAATGAAGAAGGTAGAAAGACCCCGGCCCATATTCGACAGAGGAGGTTTGGACAAATCCAAATACTGTGCATTCCATGATGGACCGGGTCATACTACTGACCAATGCTGGGATCTCCGAGATGCTGTGGAGAAATTTGTTAGAGATGGAAGATTACGCCAATACGTGATCAAAACCCAGGGTTTCAAAAATAATAAAAGGAAGTTGGGAAACAGAAATAGAAGTAAAAGCTCTGTTCCTGAAAAGAAAAACAAGGAGGAAAGGAATCAGAAAAACAATTCCAACCATGATGAGTTCCCAGAAGCGGAATTTGACTGCAATGTAATTAGTAGAGCCCTGGGAGGAGGAGGAGACACTGTAAGTTCCAGAAGAAGGTATTTGGAAGAGGTACTCTCCATTCGGGACCGTCCTAAATTCAAGGAAGACCTGAGCAAACCAGACCCTACCCTTTTGTATTTCACAAAAGAGGACATGCATAGTGTGTTGTCGGGACATGTAGACGGGTTAGTCATTGCTGGAACCTTGGTAAATTGCCGGGTTAAGAAGATTTTCGTGGATGCAGGGAGTAATGCTGACATCATACTCTGGGACGCTTTCAAAAAGATGAACCTGGATGAGGAGGACCTCAAACCTTGCAAAACGACTTTGATAGCTTTTAATGGAGAGCATACACCTCCTAAAGGCTACATAGACCTCAGGTTGACCTTGGGAACAAAAGAAGCATTCAAATCTGAACGGGTCAGATTCATAGTGGCTGATTTCCCGTCCGAATATAATATACTTCTGGGAAGACCAACCATACACCAGCGGGACATGCTGGTTTCTACAAAGCACCAGAAGATAAAAATGGTAAGCAGTAAGAATGAAATAATTACTGTTTGTGGAGATCAAAAGGAGTCCAGGGGATGCTATTTTGACACCATCAAAGAAAATGAAGGCGGGCATTTAAGTCCACCCCGGATTCATCCAGGGGATAGACTTAGCAAGAAGACAATTCCTCCACACTCAAGGAAGCCGGTCAATGTGGTTGAACTGGACATGAGAGAAGAAGTAATCCCGAGGCCTGAACCTAACGGAGAATTAGAAGACCTTGCCTTAGGAAAGGAACCTTATAACACCTCGTATTTTTATAAATGTATTATTGTATATGAAATGTGATTTAAAGGGGTAGGATTAGTGAAAATCCTGAGATTAGGGTCAAATTGCATAAGAAGGGTAAAATGATAATTTACTAAACACGTAACCCGAGACATGAAAAATTGAGTAGAAGACCTCAAATGGTAAAAATAATGCCGAAAATGGATTCAGAACAAAAAATCGAGTGGATAGGAAAGTTTCGAAAATTTTGGTGAATAGTGATTTTTTTCGGTATAAAATACTACGGTATAATTGTACCGATAAGCATGAAAATATGATCAGTATTTTAGGAAAATAAAAATATGACGTGAACGACAAAAATACGTAGGTTATGAATTTGTGGGTTAAAATGGATGATTTAATAAAGTTAAATGACTTGTGGGACCCACCTTAAGTGGTTTAAGTGACTTAAAGTCACAAAATTAGATTTCCTCTCATTTCTCTCTCCTCTCTTTCTTCATCCTCCGTCGACCAAGCCATTAGAATAGGGCATTAGAGCTTTTGATTTTCCAACTTATTTTCTAGCCACTTTTGATAGAAACTCCCAACTACAAAGTTGTTCCCCTTGAGATTGTGATTGATTTTCATGTAAACTGCACCTTGTGTGGATCATTGTGTGAAGAGTTATGTCCTTAAAACAGCCACGAAAAATTGGGGATTTTGGAGTTTTTTGTGTTGAACCATTGGTTGGAGATCACTCTCTTAGACCATTGGAGGCTATTGGTGATAAGTTTTTCCATTCTCTTTGAGTTTTTGTGGAGATCATAATATTGATGAGGATTTTGAAGTTGTAAATTGAGTTATGGTAGTTAGGAGAATTAAATGGTATGTCTCCTTTAGAATTAAATGCTTAGAATGATAAATGGTGATGATTGATGCAATAAAATTTATTGTGATTTGAAAATTATAACTTGGTGAAAATTAGAGTTGATATTGATGATTTCGTGAAATAACATGGATGTGTGATTGGATAATTGAATTAAGGAGCATTGACATGAATTAATAAAAGTATTGCATGATATGTGTTAGTGTTAGATTGAATTGAAAGTCTTGGGTTATGCCTCTTGAGAATTTCGAACCATGATGTGGTTGGAGGAAAATGATGTGAAAATATGGTTTAGGCAATGGTTGATGATTTAGTGTATAATTGGTGGGTTGGTGATCTATTTTGATGATCCAAGTAGCTAAGATAACTGAATTAAATGGGAAAGGGCCATTAGGCCTAAATGGCTTAAATCGGTTATAAATCTTGTGAAATTGAGGAATTGATTGCAATTGATTGATGGTCATTGTTGTTGATCATATAGGTTGTCTCTCACGGAACCAATAGAGGAGGACTAAACTTGGAGTGTACGTTTTGGAGCATTGTGCTTGGTGTTGAGGTAAACCTTTGGAACTTGAGTTTTAATCCCTTGTGTGCTCCACCACACCTAGTGGAAGGTTGTGGTTGGATTTTGTGCCTTTGGACATTGTGTGAATATGTATGTTCATGCATTATTGCCTGATTGTGTGACATGCTTGGAGCATGTTGTGTGTTAAATTTTGTGATCTCTGGCCAGTAGATATGTGTGGTTTGGACTTCCGCTGGAGATATCCTTTGGGGATTTCGGTCGAGTTTTGCCGTGGGGCCGACTCTAGGAGCGGCACCAGGATGATCCAAACGTGGGACTTCCGCTGCATAGGGCTCATGAGGAGTTCCAGTTGGGTTTTGCCATGAGGTTGTCTCATCCATGGGAGAGGCACCAGGAAACTTCTCGGGAGTTATATGATGGGGTCCTTGAACGGAATCTAATTGTGGATGTTCTTGGATTTATGCCCAGTTGTTGTGATTTTGTATGTTATGCATTTTACATGATGTTAATTGTTGCACATTGAGAGAGCCATTGGGTGGAGTGATCTTCTAGTACCCTTGGTTTACTGAGATATATTTGTATATCTCACCCCGCGTTTGGGGACATCATTTCAAGCTATGTTGAGCATGGAGGACCATTGGGCAAGATGCCCGCTTAGTGGAGGAGTTGAGCATGATGTGCATATGGAGAGCATAGCATTTTGGAGGATTACATGGGATGCACATATCATAGTTGCTAGCATTTTGAGACTTGATAATGGACATATTGCATGTGGATATTGCCATGCTTTTGGGTGTTCATAACTATATTGACGATATGATAGTAAAGTCGTTTGATATGACAAATCATGTCCAAGATCTTGAGCAGACATTTCAGAAGCTCAAGAAGTATCGCATCAGTCTGAACCTGGTAAAATGTGCATTTGGAGTCCCAACTGGGAAGTTTTTGGGTTTCATGTTAACTCATAGAGGAATTGAAGCAAACCCTGACAAGTGCAAGGCAGTACTTGACATGAAGGTGCCACAGAATAAGAAGGAGGTTCAACAGTTGACCGGTCGATCAGCCGCATTAACCCGGTTCTTACCAGAGTCTGCTGAGAATGCCTTCCCGTTCTTTAAACTATTAAAGAAGGAAGCAATGGAAGGATGGAACCCGGAATGTCAGGCCGCATTGAAAAAGTAAAGAAATGCTTAGCGACTCCACCAGTGCTCTCAAAGACAGAACCAGGAGACATTCTGATCCTGTATCTGGCTGTGGGGGACGAGGCAATAAGTGCTGTCCTGATCAAGGAAACTGATAAAGACCAAGAGCCGATTTATTTTATCAGTAGAGCCTTACAAGGTGCAGAGGTCAGATATCAAAAGCTAGAGAAAGTGGCTTTTGCTTTACTGATCACGGCTAGAAGATTGCAGCCATATTTTCAGGGACATCAAATAATAGTCAGGATCAATCAGCCTATACGACAGGTATTGCACAAGCCGGACCTGGCAGGACGAATGACTAACTGGGCAATTGAGCTCAATGAGTATGACATAGCATACGAAAGTTAGAAGGCCATCAAGTCACAAGCTCTGGACGACTTCATAATGGAGCTAACACCAATGAACCCGGAACATAGTGAATCGGGGGATGCTTGGAAGGTCTACGTAGATGGGTCCTCCAATGATAAAGGAAGTGGAGCAGGGATCATACTTGAAAGCCCAGAAGGAGTGACGATTGAACACTCCTTAAACTTGGGCTTCCTAACTTCGAACAATCAAGCAGAATACGAAGCTCTGATAGCCGGATTGATATAGGCTAAAGAACATAGAGCTAAGAAGGTGAAAATCTTCAGTGACTCATAGTTGGTAACTTCGCAGATAGAAGAAAAGTATCAGGCCAAAGGTCCTCTATTGATGAAGTACTTGAGCAAGGTTCAAGAAATAATGGCTGACTTCGATGAAGTACAGGTTACTCATATTCCTCGAGGGGAAAATTACCAAGTTGATATCTTGTCTAAATTGGCAAGTACCAAAAACTCAGGCAACCACAGCACTGTGGTACAACAAAGCATAACAATGTCGAGTTACGTGATGGTTATCACCTCGGCAAATGACTGGAGACAACCAATAGTGGCATACCTCGAGAAAGGAATACTGCCAGAAGATCGACTGGAATCCAGAAAGTTGGTTCGAGATGCAACACAATACACAATTGTGAAGGATCATCTGTTTAGAAAAGGGTTACATGTACCCATGCTAAAATGCTTGAACTCTGAAGAAGCAGAATATGTTCTGGCCGAGATACATGAAGGAATCAATGGCCATCACATGGGAGGAAAAGCTTTGACTAGAAAGGCACTCTGAGCTGGTTACTACTGGCTGACTATGGAGGCAGACTCTAAAGACCATGTCAAGAAATGTGACAGCTTCCAGAAGCATGCAAAGCTAATTCTTTTGCCACCTGAAGAATTGAAATACATCTCGGCGCCATGGCCCTTTTTCAAATGGGGAATGGTTTTGCTGGGACCTTTCAAAGCTGCAGAAGGGCAGATTGTAGCTGTGGATTATTTCACAAAGTGGATAGAAGCAGAACCAGTCACCACAATCACCTCAGCTAGAGTACAAAGGTTCTTTGAACGGAGCATAGTCTTCAGATTCGGGATACCGGGCGAGGTGGTAACTGATAATGGAACACAATTTGCTGATAAAAGGTTCCAACAATTGATGAAAGACCTGCAAGTCAAACATCGTTTTGCATCCGTGGAGCACCTACAGTCAAATGGACAAGCTAAAGCAGCAAACAAGGTAATTGTGGATTGTCTCAAAAAATGAATGTTTGATGCTGAAGAAAGCTGGGTTTAGCAGCTCTACTTTTCCCTTTGGGGGTACAAAACGAGTACCCATACTGCAACAGGGGAAACCCCTTTTCGGCTAACGTATGGTTGCGAAGTCATGATCCCGATGGAAATCGGAGAACCTTCTTGGAGGAAGATAAATACTAGCGAGCAAGGTGAGCAACAAAACAGTAAGCTACTCACTGCCGAGTTAGACCTTGCTGACGAAGCTCGGGTTGCAACTCACTGCCGGGATATGATGGCCAAGCGACAGATGGCAGCCAGATACAACAAAAAAGTGAGGCCACGAATTTTCGAGAAAAATGATTTGGTACTTAGGAGAGCGGATATTGGAAATAAAAATGCCAGAGATGGCAAGTTAGCTGCAAACAGGGAAGGACCATACCGAGTTAGCGAAAAGCTTGAAAAAGGAGCATATATCCTAGAAACAGTGGAAGGCAAAGAAATTAAGCGGACTTGGAATGCAGATAAGCTGAAAATATACTACAGCTAAATCTGAAGTCAGACTTCTAAATATTTCAACATTTCAATTTGTTTAGAATTTCCTAGATGAAGTTTTTTCCTCTATTAGGGATTTGACTAAAGCCGAATATGCTGGCAAATTCATGTAGCAAACAATTCGATATCAATAAATGAGGAATTTTTCTTTTTAAAAGATTTGACCTTATCTATTTTCGATGCATCAATACGAAATCTGAGATACAAGTACAATTTGTCATAGTGACTCTGATCAAGTCAAAATGCTCCTTATTTCGGTCTAAGAACCAAAAGGGACAGGTGACAATGTTGTTTTTATCTTAGATAAAGTTGGATTAAAAAATTCAACTTATGGCAAATGGTTAAGTCAATAAAGATGAGATCCATTATTAATATAGGCTTACCAAAATGGTAAAGACACAACCAACATGCGTCATTGAAAATGACATAAAGCGGAATCCATATAATGCTTTGACCTCGGCCAGGTCAAGAATAAAAACTCGTAAAATGCACGGGTTTAGTAAATTTAGTTGAGTTGAAAGAATTCGCCAGTGGATGGTGGAAAACACTCAAATATAACTTAATAGTATAAGGCTCGTAAAATGCACGAGTTAAATAAATTTATCCAAGTTGAAATCATAACCAATAAACATGAGGAACAACTTGGATAAAATTTATTGCATAACTCGGAAAAGCCCGAGTTTTCGAAAGTGAAATCAACCCAAGTTGCAACTCGAATATAACGCTGAGGGGCAACTCGGACAGGGTTTGAAGTATGTGAAATTTGACTAAGTTATAAACTTAGGTACTAAAGGCAGAAGCCCGCTGGTAAGAAAGGCAGAGACGAGCCAAACTTTTAACAAAAGTGAATACGGCTCCAAGAAAACATGCCGGATTATGCAAATCCAAATACCTAGATAAATGCATCTATGGTGAATTCGAGATGTAAGAAATGCAAGACGTCAAATCGTAAAGCAGAATATAAGAAGTATTCAAAGAGCAAAGTAAAAAATGGGGTAAAACTGGCAATATTCAACATAAGCCAAAAAGGGACTCGAAGGCCCCAAAGAGAAATTACAAAGGTAACCGGCATTCCGGACCTTCATTAAGTCTTGACAGCAGGAGGATCTTCAGACACCGCGACCTCCTTACCGGATTGATTGGCTGACTCCACTTCCTTACCGGGTTGGTTAGCTGTCTCTTCCCCATCCTCAACGGTAGCACCTTCTTTTTCGAATTGAGTAGCCGAAACATGAGAAGGAGAGGTGGTAATAGGCGTGATGATTTGACCATTGCTGACATATGCACGAGCATTCAAACCGACTAGATTCAACGACACATCCGGATTAAGTACTTGGAGTTGATTAAGGGCATTATAGAAGGACCCAGTGACCGATTTCTCAAGTTCACCACGGTAAAGCTGGGCATTACGTTCAACTTCCTTCAACCTATTCTCCAGATTTTCGTACATCCTCCGGAAGTCATGCATCCTCACGGCCTCGGCGGCTTGCTCGTCTCGAAACTTTCCATACTCCGCCTTGACCTTTGTCAGCTTGGCTGCAGTTTCGTCATAGTTCTGCTTCAAAGAGGACAAATCGTCCTTTACCTTCAGAAGCTCGGCATAAGTTTTGGCCTTCTCCTCCCAGGATGCGGATGCCTCATTTAAAAAGCGCAGATACTTTTGCTTAAGGGTTAGCAAGGGTCTGGCCAACCCGGCCATCTTCAAACAACAAAGTTCCAACTCTTTCACCTCCCTAACTTGGGCAGTGGTAAGAGCGGATGAGTTGTACAAGGACTCAGGAGCGCAAATTGCATCCCGGAGAGTACTGTTCATTCTGCCCTGCCAGACCATATCCTTCACCATCTCAGGTGATGGAGGAGGAGGAGGAGGAGCTTTCATAGTCTGCTGACCACCAGTGGAAACACGGCCATCAACAGCGTCCACCTTATCTTTGGCACTGACCGCGGTAGTAGTACCTTTAACAGTTGACGTATCCTTGGCTTTACCAGGGTCACCCTTGGAGAGCTCAGAAGCCTTCCTTTTCTTTGGCAACCCGGCAGAGGCAGCCTTGGATTGGTTCAGAACCAACAACCAGCTAGGAGGATCATTTTGTTGGTTCTCAATGTCTGATACTGCAAAAAAGAAATAATAAGATACAATTATCAAAAGAAGTATAAATATGCCAGTATAGGGTTGGAGAAAACAATCCATACTTAGTTCAGCATCAAGATCCTCTTGGGACTTGAAGAGAAGGGCTGCGACACTAGCATACTTATGCGATAGAAGATATGTGCAAATGGCAATGGCACTGTCAATATCAGATGGGCTCAACTGGGTATCCTTGAAACGATAACTTGAAGGGGGAAGTTGATAATGGTCAAAAGACCAGTGCAAAGGAAATTTTCCCTCCACATCCTCGGCATTGGAGGTGTCAACAAACCATACGCTCTTGCTAGGATGGGCAGAAACTTTAAAGAACTTGTCTTTAAAGTTTTTGAAAGAATCAGTGTAAACTCGAAAAAGTTTACGACCAGGGATACCTCGAATGGTAACCCAACCTTTTCGTTCCGCCGGTTCCCGACCGGTTCGAGGAGTCAACACTTGAAAAAGAAAAAGAAAACGCATACAGAAGCCGGAATTACAAGATATGAGCAAAAATGCTCAAAAGCTTTAATAAAGCCCCAACCATTGGGGTAAAGTTGGGTCGGAGCTATCTAAAGGTGGTTCAGAAGATCAATTTGGAAGTCGGTTAAAGGAAAATGGACACCAAGATGAGTTATGACATCTCGGAAGAAGAAAAAGAACGGGGGCTCTCCTGACCTCCCACTAGAACAAACGAGTTCGTCTTCTCGTGGGGGGACTATATCGTAGTTCTCTAAGTCCCCCGCTGGAAGGCCCGCCACGTGATTCGGGCCTATCTCGGAAATAGTATTCAAAACTTCATAAGTGACCCAGGGAAACTGGGATATTAAAGAGGTGGAGGGACGTGGGGGATACGACTCGGTAGAACTCGACTCTTCTACTACCTCTGGAGGAGGAGATGCCATAAAAAACCTAAAACAACAAAAGAGCGGGATCAAAAAAGAATCAGAATACCTGAATCACAAAGGCTATCAGAAGAATCACTAGATGATGATGAGGTCGGCAAATCGAAAATCACAATAGGATCATTTGCTCCACCAGACGCGGAAGTATATTCCACTATATCTCCATGTCGGCAGCCAGACAAAGAAGACTCGGCTAAAGAGTCACATCCTTGCTCGACAAGCTTAGAACTCAAGTAGACACAAGAGTAGCATGGGACACTCCCGGGGGCAGGGGAAGGATGAGAGAAAGTCCGGATGGTGGAAAGAGAACTTGGAGGAGTCATAGGCTGGCTAATCGGCTCAGCCCCGGGTTGGGGAGACAGATGCAAAGCATGCCTGTTTGTTGTAAGACGACCCCTAGCCTGGTTTGACGAACCTATACCCCGGTGATGCCCTAACTCCCTATTGGACATCCCGGACTTTCTCCGAGATCTACCATCACGGCAACCACGAAGCATAGCTTCCCGTTCTTCTTCTTTAGTCCTTGGAATACCCCAGAGCCAGAAGCAGGCACCATGAGGAATCTTTTTGAAAAAAATAAAAATCCTCCTCCTTCTCCCCTTACAACACAAAGCTGAAGAAGGAGGGTTTTCCCCCCTCATTTGGTTAAAAAACTAAAAAATGCTAAGATCGCACAGGGGGGATGAGAAAGACAAGGTGATAAACACCAGAATGACGAGAAGGAGTGCACAAGCTCTGGAAAGTGCAAACTATGCCGAAAATAATAGAAAATCAACATATGCAGGGCAAACAACTCAAAATTGAAAAAGCATGCTAGCAAACGAATGATCAAATGCAGGCAACTCAAAACAGAGGCAACAAAAGGTAGAAGATAAGCGAAATACCTAACGAAAGAGATGAAATAGCAAGAGATAGAGAAATGCGTTTGACGCTGACTCTCTAAGAAATGCACAGGCACAATGCTCAGGAGGGAAACAAAAGCACGTAATGTGAGATGGAGACTTATATAGGCATGGCTAGTGATCATGGACTTTGCGAATGGCAAAGGTCAGGGTCACTAAGGTATTTGCACGAGTAAATAATAACTGCAACAATCGTGGGATATAACCGCAATCATCATGGGTGGAAACCACAGCACGCAGAAAGCAAAAGGGCAGGGTCATTATGGCCAATTCACTTCAAAAGCAATGATTAGACAATTGAAACGATGCTGCAATATATGCGCACGAAACGCGAAAACGACAAACAACAGCTGCGGCACGCTAAAGCACGCGGGCTGTAGCACGTGGCAGAACGAAATGCGTACTACTCATAAACAAGCATATAAGATAAGATACACACATCTACAATCGGGTTAAACGCCTAATGCTTGGGGGCAACTCGCCAGTTGGATCACAACTACTCAAGCACATCTGTTACCCGGTTGCCTGTGTAAAGTATCTCGACGGGTTCATACAAAACCCGTCGTCAAAGTAACCAAAGGCATAAATTAAACAATCCAGTTAAGGTATGATGCTTGAGGGCAACCCGTCAGTTGGATCCCAACAACTTAAGCACACTCGTAACCCGGCGTAGAAATATAGAAATGGTCTCAACTTGCTGAAATAAAGGATGAGGAGAAATCGTCCTTGAGAAAAGCCACAAACTCGGAATAAGCATAAAGGCCGACGTTTGAGGGGAAAGTCGCTAGTCGGATCACAACGGACCAAGCCTACCCCTAATCCAGAAACAGGGAATACAAGGAATATCTCACCGGTTTGATGCTCAGCCCGTCGACATAAGGGGCAAGAGACACCCCGCATGGAAAAAATCCCAGAATATGAGGAACATGCAAGTTTGAAAGATTGCAAGAACGCAAACACATTCAGGGGAAAAAAACCTGAAAAGATGTACACATAAGTTCACCCCGACAACCCGGATGCCCAGGTAGCCGGGCTGAGGGGCAACTGTCATGGACCCATATAAGGGGCCCATTAAGTGATAGGCCCAATAAGGGACAATCTAAGATCTGAATCAATTGTAATCACGATTAGTATCCATCAAGGATACTAATCCTAATACGACAGCATAGCAAGCAGGCCTGGACCCTTATAGAGGCACCAAATGCCCATCCATGCTACCCACAGGTAACTTCTATAAATACAAGGTAAACCCTAAAGGTACATTACGCTCTCTCTCTTACTGTTATGTTGTCACTGTGCACACACACACACCCCATTGGCTAACGCCGTTATAGTATTCTGTGCACAGTGATCTACTTGACTCAAGGGTATCTCCTTCATAGATACCTTGGAGAGGGCACTAGATCCAAGAGAAATATACCAGCCTATTGGGCTGGTAAGGACAGAACACTACCCTCAAACAAATTTTTCGATAATATTTTGGCCTACCAAACAGTTTTTTTTTTTTTTACTAGAAAACTTACTTTCTCAATATATTTTTAGTAATTATATTTTCTTGATAAAAAAAAATTTCTCGTCTACCAAACACCTCAAAATAAAATTTATTATATTCATCGAGAGTTCTGAGTTTAATACTCTCTTTTATTTAAAAAGATTTTTTTTTTCATTTTAACATATAATAATTTTTATAATTCTCTCCATATTTCAAAAACTTCCCTCTTATAATAAAGATACCGTACAACGGGAGTATAGTAGGTTTTCTTCCCAATAGAATGTAATGCAATTTGAGCGAGCAACCAACACGTGAATGGTTAGAAAATAATATAAATTATTAAAAAGGTATTCATTCAACAACTTAAGGTTTTGAGTTGAAGTGGTTCTTTACAAAGTATCAGAGTTTCAGTAATCATAAGGTCACAAGTTCGATCTTCATCACCCTCCAGGATGTGTGTTAGAAAATAATATAAACCATTAAAAAATGTCTTCACTCAATACCTTAAGGTTTTGAGTTGAAGTGGTTCTTTACATGAACCAACCTAAAATCTTTATTTATTTTTTATTGGATAGTTTTTTTATTTATTTTTATAAATAAAAGGGCCAATAACCCAGAAAAAAAAAAAAGGACAACAACAATTAAAAAAAGAAGAAGCAGAAGCTGTGAACATAATCCTCCAGCGAGATCGTGCAGCATGTGAGATAATTTTTAAAAATCAAAGATACTATCTTGGGCTAATGTTAAACAAATCCACCGGATGAAACTGGGATATAAGACAAGATGCTCACATAGGAAACATGAAATAGCCCGCGGAATTTAGGATTGGCCCATGTGTAAGACAAGATGACAAGAACCACCCCCGGTTTCTGATTTCACAAAAAAAAAAAATTAAAAAATTAGTAAAACCAGCCTTGTAACTGCGTGTGAAAAATAAGAAATGAACTCGATTAACACAACTTATATATAAAAAAAAATGAATAAAAAAATAAAAGTGTTTTCAGGAGACCACGCTGGTGCTAATTCATAATTGACCTAAGGCCGAATACGCTTGGTGTGCTGGATTATCGTGCTTATAATTTCTTTCGCCTCATAATTAACTTCTTCCAAATAATATTGGAGTTCTATTTTCTCAATTTCTATTAGATAAATATTTCCTATCATATATATATGATATGGTGAGGTTCATTATTCACTAAAAAAAAGTGATGGCACAATTTTTTATGTGAAAAGTGTTAGAAATTTTATTTTATGGACAATATTAATTAATTAGTTTTGTATTTTAAAATTAATCGGGTTAATGGATATTCCAATATTATTATTATAACTAGCTCATTGTGATCACATCGAATTGAGCTTCTGGCATATGTTGTTATTGGGCCTAGTTGGACAGCAGTGTAAGCTTTAGTGTGACCCTGATTTTTCATGATGGGTGGACCCAGTGGACACAGACTCTACTTTAGATTATTAGTTAGCTCCCCTTTCTAGCCTATTTATCTTGGAATTAAACTCCATAAGCCATCACTCTCCCCATCGCTGAGGCTGCCTGTAATAGCCCGTTACGTACCGGAAATGTTATCATTGCATATGGTATTAAGCGCAGTTACCAGTTATTTGTAATTACGGGAAAACTTTTTCTTGTTAACCTCGTTTGTACCTCTAAAATAACTATGATCATAACTCAAGCCATAGCTTAATACCATACAACTTACATTTAAAGATGCTAAGTGGTTCCCATAAACCAACAAATCTTATAACTTATTTCATTCATGTTCGGTACAAGTGTATTCACTCTTTTCCTTATTACTCGATTAATTCCACACTTTCCTTTTGTCTCCCATCTCTTACTATGTTATAGTTCTCTTCATTAGCAACACGTGGGTTCAAACCGCACACTAATCGAAGCTCTGTAACTCGAGTTATGGCAATTTTGCCAAACTTCGTCTGTGCTATTTTTGGGGAGAGCGCTTGAGCGCCCAGAGGTAGAAAAATTGGCTCTTTCGAGGTATTTCTCGCGCTTGAGCATCCACAAGCGCCCAAGGGCAGGGGATTTTTTAATATTTCTCGTACGTGGCGCGCTTGAGCGCCCTATACCTGATGCAGACTTGATTTTCCTTCCCTGTTTCAGGTAATCGATTACCAAAGCAAGGTAATCGATTACCCTACTGTAAAAATGACATATATCATCATTTAAAACACAAAAAGGGGTGATGTGACTTACTTCTAACACCTTAGTACTCATTATACCACTTACACAAGATTTAATGTAGGCTCTAGGCCCTTCCATCATGCATATTCCTTACCATTGTATCATTTTACATCATTCACCATATCCTTTGCCATTTACACATCATATGGCTCATGTTACATCACAAGTAACCAAATGCCTCTAAATGCAAAATATGTGGCCATGGACAAGTCCCATGCTCACCAATAAGTCATTGTAAACAATAGGCATGAAATGTAAAGCAATTACAAAAGACTTAGAATCTAATCATGAACACCACAAAAGCATGAAATCTCAACATGCAATATGTTCATGATCTAAGCCCAAAATGCTAAATATAATACTATGTGCATCAAATATGCTCCTCCAAAATGCCATGCTCTCCATATGCACATCATGCTAGAATCCTCCACTAAGCGAGCCTCTTGCCCGAAGCTCCTCCATGCTCACTATAGCCTGAAATGATGTCCCCAAACGCGGGGTGATATATACAAATATATCTCAGTAAACCAAGGGTACTAGAGGATCACTCCACCCCATGGCTCACTCAATGTGCAACAATAACATCATGTAAAATGCATAACATACAAAATCACAAACAACTGGGCACAAATCCAAGAACATTCACATAAGGATTTCGTTCAAGGACCCCATCATATAACTCCCGAGAAGCTTCCTGGTGCCTCTCCCATGGATGAGACGACCCCATGGCAAAACTCAACTGGAACTCCTCATGAGCCCTATCCAGCGGAAGTCCCACGTTTGGATCATCTTGGTGTCGCTCCCAGAGTCGGCCCCACGGCAAAATCAGACCGGAATCCCCAAAGGATATCTCCAGCGGAAGTTCAAACCACACAAATCTACTGGCCAGATATCACAAAATTTCACACACAACATGCTCCAAGCATGTCACACAATCAAGCAATAATGCATGAACATACATATTCACACAATGCCAAAAGCACAAAATCCAACCACAACCTTCCACTAGGTGTGGTTGAGCACACGAGGGATTAAAACCCAAGTTCTAAAGGTTTACCTCAACTCCAAGAGTAATACTCTTCCACGTAAGCTCCAAGCTTATTCCTCTTCAATTGGTTCCGTGAGTGGCAACCTATATGATCAAACAACCATGATCAACAATACAATTTAAATGCAATCAATTCACTTCAAAATACTAATTCCCAAACATATTCATTTAGGCCAAAGGGTTATTTTACATTTATTTTTCCTTAATCATTCTTATAGGTCCATCACCACATACACAATGCATCCAATCATTCTTCCTTCAAATTCCACTATATCACAATACACTACCATCCATTTAAGTACCATTTCCCAACATACAACCTCAACTATATAATTTTTACATCATCAATCATACATGACCTCAATAGGTCGAATTCTTCAAGGAAACATCTTCCAAGGTTTTTAATCCAATTCAACACTTACACATGTCATACAATCCTATTATTAACCAATACCAATGCTCCACAATTCAAATATTAAATCATACCATCATCTCAAATCACAAAGTAGTGAAATTCAAATAAAAAATTCACTAAGTTACAATTTCACAATTCACCATAAATTTTATTGTATCAATCATCATCATTTATCATTCTAAGCATTTAATTCCAAAGGAGACGTACCATTTAATGCTCCTAACTACCATAACTCAACACACATCACCAAAACCCTCACTAATTTTATGATCTCACTCAAAACTCCACGAGAGTGAGAAAACTTACCACCAATAGCTTCCAATGGTCCAAAGGAATGATCTCTAACCAATGGTTCAACACAAAAATCTCCAAATTTTCACCAAAATGTCATAAATTTAGTGGTTGATTTATGGGCATATCTCCTCACACAATGATCTCCATAAGGTGCACTCTACATGAAAGTCACTCACAATCTCAAGGGAAACAACTTTGTAGTTGTGAGTTTCTCTCAAAAATGGGTCTAACTCAAGGTTTGTGTTTGAAAAGCTCACTTTCCCCTTTAATGGTGAAGGAGCTCGTGAGGGAGAAGAAAGGGAGGAGAGAGAAATGTGAGAAATCTGATTTCTTAGTCTCTTTATCCACTTAAGTCACTTAAGTGGATCTCACATGTCGTTTAAATTTCTTAAATCACCAAATTTAACCCACAAATTCATAACCTACGTATTTTTCTCGTTCGCGTCATATTTTTACTTCCTAGAAATATTGATCATATTTTCGCGCTTATCGGTACAATTATACCGCAATATTTTATACCGGTAAAATCACTATTCATCAAATTTTGCAAAACTTGCCTATCCACTCGATTTTTCGTTCTGAATCCATTTCCGGCATTATTTTTTTCATTTGAGACCTTCTACTCAAAATTTCTTGCCTAGGTTTACGTGCTTGGTAATTTACCATTTTGCTCTTTTTACGTATTTTGGCTATAATTTCAGGATTTTCACTAATTCTTCCATTTAATCCATAGTTTTCATACGTAAATATACGTTTGCGAAATACGAGGTGTTATACTGCCTTTATCAAAATAGGTGATAGAGAGGAAGACTCTAACATTCTGCTCCCTTATTTTCAACAGTTCTTCTCTGACTTTGTGATGACCCAACAATGTACAAATAATTACAACTCTGATTTATTGTTATTTGCTGTTCTATAATGATATGCAATATTTTTTATTTTGATTTAACAAAAAGAATATGATGTAGTTATCTTATGTAAATTGAGAGAATAATTTTCCAATAATATTATACAGAAATTTTAAATTATTTATTTATAAATTAATAATAAAAATAATAATTTCTTGTTTTTGGTTTTAGCAATCGACACCAATGTGATAAAAATCGGACCGGATCAATCGAGTTGATCGGAAACCTAGTGAACCAGTCATCTGACTAGTCTGGTTATCATATTGGATTCGCCAAATACCATATCAGGTGTGACTCGGTTAGTTTTGGTGAAAACCAATGACCTGGTCCGATTTATTAAAAAAAAAAATATTTCCAAAAAACAAGTTTAAAAATAATAATTCATAATTGATATATTTGAATGATCTGTTACTTATTATTTTACATAGGTTATGCACCTATAATACTAATGTTATTTCATTTATGCACTATGCAAAGAATTGTGAATTTTGATTTAATTTATAGTTAAAGATGTCATTTACTGCACCTGAAATACCAGTATCACGAGCATTATATATCTGTTTGATCCTTTATTGAACAATAATGTATAATTTATTATTTTTTATATTAAAATATTCAGAATTTATATTATTTTTTTCAGCTATTTAAGTATGATTATAATTTTTTAATATAAATTATAAATTTATATATAATCACCTTATCATATAATTTAATCACTAACCCATTAATTAAATCACTGACCCAATAACTTATGCCCATTTTAATAACATTTATTGGCGCAACGAATATTCATTAGAAGTGTGACAATGAATAATTTAGTAAGATCTTCCATTCCGTCTTGCACTTACTTTACAGGGCTTAGAAGTCGTATTCAACCACCACCCTCGTCATAACACTCTTTTGCTTATTGCATTCAGTGACGCTGTTGTTGTGTCTATTGGGAGAACATAGCTTTTTTGAATAGCTGAATCATTGGGCAAATATAGAGGGAGAGAAGAAAGGACTCTATTTTCTGCATCCAAACCAGTTAAAGTTTGCTTATTATGCCGAAGTAGACTATTACAGTAAGTAAAGCAAAACCTAACTTTTCATCATTATTTTCTTTCTTTAGAACCCCTTATTCCCCTTATGAAGTACCTAATTATTCACCCAATGTGGAGCTTATAAAATAACTTTTCAACTTTCTTTGCACACACACATAGAATCTGTCTCTGTGTGCAAAAGAAGAGAAAGGAAATGCACTTTTAGATTTAGTCATTTGTACAAGAAGATTAGTTTGACTTTGTTGGGTTTGTGAATACGAGGAGAAATTCTCCAGTTGTAGATGGGTCTCCCTGATTTTCTTCTTCTTTCTCTGTTTTTCTTTGTTTTAGCTGATTTTATGACACTTCATTATTACAAATTTTGATTTTTCTACTTAGTTAATTTGCACCCAGAGACTCAACTTGTGTTTTACCTGAAAATGAAAATTTGAAGTTGACTTGAGGATCAGTCTATACCAAGGAATTTCTAGAACTGCAGAATTGGAATTGGGTTAGGATTGCTTGATTAGCAAACCCCTTCCTTTGTTTGTTTAGGAGGAAAAATCAAGGGCTATGGAGTAAATCTTTGGAAGGATGCTGATGGGCCTAAAAGTGAGAGAGTTAGTTGGTTAGGGAATTCTTTTAGAATATCCAGTGAGGATAGGATAAAAGGAGGAGGAATGTGTGGAGTGAGGTATGCATGTATTGAATGAATATTGGAGAATTGGGGATCTCTTGGAATGTAGGTTTGTTGGTTCTAAGGGTGAGCTGGTGTCTTTTGGTGTCTTGTTCTTGTATTAATGTTTGTAAAAAGAGGCTATACCTCCATTGATTCAATAAATTCAGTGTTATAAAATTGGGTTCAAGAGGTCCCCAATTCCCCAATATTCACTCAATACATGCATACCCCGCTCCACACATTCCCCCTTCATTTATCCTATCCTCACATAATATTCTAGAAAAATTCCCTAACTAACTAACTCATTCTCAAAGTTAGGCCCATCAGATGCCTTGTTGACTTCGATTATAAGAATTAAAAAATAAAACATTTTAACAATTTAAACCATATCAAAATTTAAAAAAAAGAATATATATATATATATATAGCTCACACATTAGCTCAGCTCATAATATCTGATACGGAAGCTGTAAAGCATAGTTTAGTTGTTTGAACTTTGAATCTATGACTGATGATATTTTGAGGAGATACTAAATTCTTATCCAAAAGGCTGTTATTGGAAATTTGAAAACTGACTCTGCTTTTAATCAAAACAGGATTAGCTGGTAGGTTTAGAAGGAGGAGGTTTTTCGTTGATTATCTATCTGCTTAGATCAGCTAAAGAATCATTCAAGGATCCAGTTGATCATGTACTAGA
Organism: Gastrolobium bilobum; assembly: GCF_033153095.1. Classification (NCBI taxonomy): domain Eukaryota; kingdom Viridiplantae; phylum Streptophyta; class Magnoliopsida; order Fabales; family Fabaceae; genus Gastrolobium; species Gastrolobium bilobum. The sequence continues at coordinate 49,594 of NW_026899716.1, read as the reverse complement.
TAGATTTATCTTGAGTGGTATAAATAAAACAGAAAGATGGGATCATTTGTGGGTCATGCATTGCCAGGGACCTTATTTCTTCTAGTTGGGGCATGGCATATATGGGGCTCTATGGTGAGATATGTATCAAATCCTATGACATTTCGAGTCCGAGTCTGGAATCCTGTTCCAGGGTTTGATGGGAGGCTCAAGCACTTGGAGCTCTATGTTATTTCAATCGGTGCTTTGGTTGACTTGTGCATCGAGCTCTTATTTGCAACCCAGCTCAAGTTTGTTTTAGGCGGAGTCTTGAACTCCACATACTTGAATAACTTTGAGCACTCAGGAATGCTTCTAATGTTTCTTATCTTCGGTGTTGCTACCCTGCTCTCGGAAAGGACAAGGTTAGTTGTTAATTACACTTCTTCTTGATATTATTATTACGCTCTTGGCCTTTTCTTGTTTAAAATCATTGGCCAATCTTCAGCACCTAATGCAAATTTAAATTGTTGGTATCCATTATTTAATCAGGCCAATCCTCAGAAACAGTTAAAATTTTCCTTTTATTTTATTTCCTCTTATTTACTTAGGAAATTAAACAATCGGTAAACTAGGACGTGGAAGATAATTAGGACAGAAAATGTTGATGGTGGAATAGTGGATGTGTGGTAGGATTGCTTGGCAATAGTTTTATTTTATTTTATTATTATTATCCTAAATCTTTCTGTATCTGTTTGTGTGCTGATTAAACGCAACTTAGTATCCATCAACATCAACAACACCTTTATCTCAAATTAATTTGGGTCGGTGGTAGATGAACTCAAATAAAAAATACGCAAGGGTTGAAAAAAGATAAAAAATAAAAATAAAATAGTAATAATATATATATTATATACGTACACACATACATATATATATATATATATAAATATAAAAGTGATAAAAGAAGGGAAAAAGAAGACGGGGGAGATGAAGAGGAAAAAGAACTAAAAAAGGACCATCTGAAACATAGGAATAACAACGGGTCTAACCCTCCACCATGCTTATAGCTTTTCTCCATTTCGTTCTAAGGCACACCGTCCGTCAATCAATATCCCAATCCATTAAATCTTGCTTTACTACCTTCCCCCAAGTAAGTTTCGGTCTATCTCTACCTTTCTTTGTGTTGAGCTCTTGGTAACAAACTTTTGTTGTTACGGGATCATCCAGGGGCCTTCTCATTACGTACCCAAACCACCTCAATCTATATTTCTTATCTTTTCAGCCACCGGTAGTACTCCTACCTTTCGTCGAATATCTTCATTTCTCATCTTATCCATTCTCGTATAACCACACATCTACCTTAACATCCTCATCTCTGTTACTCCCATTTTATGCTCATGTTGCTTGCCTATGTGCTGGTCAACATTCAGCTCCATATAGCATTGCAGGCCTTATTGCCGTTCTATTGAATTTTCCTTTTAACTTAAGGGGGATTTTGCGATCATACAAAAATCCAGATGCACTACGCCATTTCATACACCCTGCTCTGATTCTATGATTTACTTCCTCATCAATCTCTCCACCTTTTTGCAAAATGGACCCCGGGTATCTAAAAGCATCTTTCTTGGGTACCTCTTGACCAAGTAGATGCATGAGATCTTGGTCTTCATCTCTTGCCAGAGAAAACTCGCACTTCAATTACTCAGTCTTGCTCTGAGTTAACGTGAATCCTTTAGATTCCAACGTGCTTCTCCACAATTTAAGTTTTCTATTAATACCGTCTTTTTTCTCATCAATAAGCACAATATCATCTGCAAAAAGCATATACCATGGCACTTCCTCTTGAATATGTTTTGTTAGTTCATCCATAACTAAGGCAAAGAGATAAGGACTTCGAGCCGAATCTTGGTGTACACCTACCGTGATAGGAAAATAATTTGATTTTCCATTACAAGCTTTCACATATGTAGTAGCCCCATCATACATATCCTTGATTACTTTTACATACTTTGATGATACTTTTTTCTTCTCAAGAACCCACCACAAAACTTTCCTTGGAACCCTATCTTATGCTTTCTCAAGATCTATGAACACCATATGTAAGTCCTTCTTCTTTTCTCGATATCTTTCCATTAATTGTCTCATCAAGAAAATGGCTTCCATGGTACATCTTCCTGGCATAAATCCAAATTGATATATAGAAACCTATGAAGCATCGACTTCGACACGGCGTTTTCGATACGTTCCTAATACGTTCTCGATACGATCGTTAATTCGCCGATACGATACAATACGTTTTCGATACGCATATCTGATACGTTGGAAAATAAATTTCGGAGTATCGATGCTTCATTGACAGAAACCTTGGTATCTCTCCTCAAGCGATGTTCAATAACTCTCTCCCAGAACTTCATATTATGGCTCATTAGCTTAATGCCTCTATAGTTAGAACATTTATGTATATCTCCCTTGTTTTTGTAAATAGGCACAATCATACTTTTCCTTCATGCATCAGGCATCTTATCTTTCTGAAGAATCTTATTAAAAATATTGGTCAACCATTTTATTGCCACATCCCCCAGACCTCTCCACACTTCAATAGGGACACCATCAGGTCCCAAAAGTTTATTAGTCTTCATCCTCTTTAAAGTCTCCTTAACTTCATGTGTATTAATTTTGCGCACAAATCTTCTATTCAAATCATGATAAGCATCCTCCAAGTCCACTTCGCTTTTATCGCCATCGCCATTAAACAACTTGTTAAAGTAGTTCATCCATCTTTCATTTACATCTTTATCTCTCACCAAAAGTTTTTTATTTTCATCCTTGATGCATCTAACTTGGGTGAGGTCTTTACTTTTCTTATCCCTTATTTTTGCAAGTTTATATATACCTATTTCACCATCCTTGCTCCAAAAATTTTTATACAAATCGGCGAAAACCTTGCCTCTAGCTTCGCGCACTGCTTTCTTTGCATTTTTTCTCGCCAACCTAAACTTTTGCAAGTTCTCTTCATTAGGACTTTGCCTCATTTCATATTGCATTTGCTCCTCCATCAAACTCCCAAGGTCCTTCATGCAACTTTTTTTCATTGAACTCTCTCTTTTTCCTCCTTAAGCTTCCACCATCTTATCCTTGGGTTCTGGGCCCTCTTCCTCATTGTTAGTACTTTGTTGAACCAAACCTCCAGGACTACCAGCTTATGTTGCGTAGCGACAAACTCTCCAGGGTAGACCTTACAGTCGACACAAGAAGTTCTATCTTCTCTTCTAGCCAAAAAGAAATCAATCTGACTACGATTATGGCCACTATGATATGTGATTAGATGTGACTTCCTTTTTCGAAAAAATGTGTTCGCTAGCATTAAATCGTAGGGTAGTGCAACATTCAAGATATCTTCTCCAGTCTCATTGCTTCATTTCTCCTCTCGTGGTATCCCCTTCAAAACCTCCTCCAAGTCTTCCCAAACTTGACTCTTATCATTTGGTTGCAATCCAACTTTGGGTACATAGACACTGAGGATATTCAACATTAAATCACCTACTACCAGCTTAACCAGAATAATCCCGTCGCCTTTCCTTTTGACGTCAACAACTTTATCTCTGAAACTTTTATCGATCATAATTTCAACACCATTTTGACTCTTGTTTATACCTATGTACCATAACTTGATACCAGTTCCATCCACTTCCTTGGCCTTTTCTCCAACCCACTTAGTTTCCTGCAAGCAAATAATATTCACTTTACTTCTAGCAAAAACATCTGCTAACTCCCTCAATTTATCCGTTAAGGTTCCTATGTTCCAGCTTCCCAATCACATCCTTAACCCCTGGGCTGTACTTGCCCGCCACGCTCGCCCATCTACGTGTTGGGACCTTGACATACTTCTCACCAAATCCAGGTGAAGACCTGGCGCCTTGCCTTGAGGCAAGGACCCTAGCTCATTTATCACTACACCCAGGGCCCGATGCAGCGCCTTGCCTTGTGGCAAGGGCCCTAGCCCATTTTTCGCTACACCCGGGGCCCGATGCAATGCGTCGCTATGAAGGGTACGCCCCAACGAAAAATCATAAGGGTTCATCTCATAAATATAGCTGCTTTTTATGGCCGGTTCGCTACACCTGACGCCAACCCTCCTTTATCCTGACTTGAGACAGACCATGCATGCAAGCACACACAGGCGGAGTTGCAACTTAGTATCCATGGAACATATAAAAATTCTCCCAGTAATTTCCTCATCTTTGTGGTTGATGCAAATTAAAAAAAAAAAAAAAAAAAAACCAGTCCCCATGAAACCCTGACCAACGAGGGTGAGATAAGGGCAAGCGCAGCTTTACCCTTGCATATATGCAAAGAGGTTATGGTTAGTGCAATGTAATTTAGTCAAAATAAAGCTATAGTGTTTTACTGACATATTTGTAGCGTCATCATGCACTATCAAATGGAGATGGGTTTTAAGTGTGCAGTTTTTTTGAAAAGAAAAAATGATTCTGATTGAATCAGTAAATAAATTGGGAAGGGATGTTGGTAATAGTGAAAACCCATGAGTCCAGTTGTAAAAGCTTCAATAAATTCATGGTGTTAGCTATTTAACTCTCAAGGTGAAACATGTTGCTTTACAGAGATTCTGAGGACCATACATTCTTCCTCATAAGCTACCTTTCTATTTTTTTTTTTGTTGTCCAGGTCAAGAAGCTATTTTTCCGACTGTTTTTCTTTAAAATCTACATCTGCATTAATTTATTCTTTAACTGTGGGATCGCTTTTTGTTTTTTGACTAGATACATTAATTCCTAAGCCACCGAGAGAGCTCTCCTATAGTGGCATGAGAGTTGATGTTTCTGTCCTAGATGCATCCTTTTATCCTTGTGGAAGAATGTACCTTGCATGAAGCTTTCATAGACAGCAGAATAAGAAACAAAAGTTTCCTATGAATGTGAGAGTGCAGTTGTGTTTGGTTTGCTGTAGATTGATTAGTAGTTCACTCTATCAATCTGTTCTTTTATTAACAGTGTTAATTATTTGATCTAGCTGTTCATAGTTAACTAACGGCTATCTTGGACATCCCTTGTATGAGCCAGTTCTAAAGGTTGTCCAAAGATTTTACCATAGTACTTTGGTTATCACTTTTTATGAAGATTTTAATGGACAACGAATTCCCTAATCATCCTTTTGAGTTATTTTAGGCGATGGGATTGGATATCATTGGACTTCACATTGCTTGTCAGGTTATCTCTCCTATAATCTAGTGCTTACTGCTTATATCTTCTTCGTTCTCTCTCTCTCTCTCTCTTAACACAGCCACTATCATTATCCTTAATTCAACCTATTCAAAGTGTTATTCTGCATACTCTTGGGGAAAAAATATTAGATGCTATGAAAAACCATAAAGGTGTTTGTGGGGCCTCATAACTATGTTTTTACCTCCTTTTCTATTATGAATTATGTAAATTGTGTTTAAATTTATTGTATAGACTAGCTAAATCATGTAATTACGGTAATTAGTATATCTATTATCGTTGTATTCATTGCCTTTCGTCTATATAGTTCCCTATTTGTAGTGTAATTTTACACTCAGATTTCGTCACATGTCTCTTGTTTTCTCTTTCCTTAATATGGTATCTAGAGTTTGATGAGAAGCAACCCTATTCTGTGCCTACTTGCTGGATCCACTACCCGTTGGCAATTTATTTTTTTGGAAAACCATGTTTCAACTCTGGTTTTTGGTTTCCACTGCCATGCCATGTCGTCCTTCTGACAGCCTGACACTTCATTTGTGATAATTAAGCTACACTCCTTATTGTCTCAAATCTGGTGTTTCATGACAGGACCAAATATATTGAGATATTTTGTCATTTGATTAGAGAGACGATCTTATCGGAAGACATCACTGCTCACTTTGTTAATTCAAGTAAACAGCTGGCGGATGTTTCACTATGCTTCTGAGAGATCCTGAAATAAATTATATGTGTAGCAAGTTTGGTGCTTATGACCTATATACTTTAGCTTGAGGAGGAGTGCTGGAAATTATGTAAATACTGTCTAGATTCATTTTATAGGATAACGAAATCATGTAATTATGGTAATTAGGGTATATTTATTACTTTTCATGTATATAACTCAGTCTTTGCTGTGTAGTCCAACAAACTGATTTCATTATATGTCTCTCGTCTTCTCTTAAGATTTTCCATTCTCATTTTCTGAATCTGTATTTATTGGTCATACAGTGATCATGTATTTTTTATAGGGTATGAAGCCTAATTAGAATATGTAGTTTAATTGCTAATTACAATTCAAAAACCCTAAAGCCTTTACTTGTTCTTAAATTATGGTTATTTATTTTCCTCCTCTAATTTGATTTTCCTTTGTAGATATCTTCCTTTGCCTGAAGGTGCTCTTTGTTTGATTGCTAGCACAGCATTCTGTGCAGAGTATCTTCTATTCTATTTTCATTCAACAACACACAAAGGCCTCGAGGGATATTACCATGTGCTCCTTGCCTTCTTGATTGGGTTATGTATTTTATCTTCAATTGCTGGAGCCCTTTTGCCGAGTAGCTTCCCAGTCGATTTATGTAATGGCATTGCTATAACACTGCAAGGAATCTGGTTCTATCAGACTGCCTTAGTTCTTTATGGCCCTATGCTACCAGCTGGTTGTCACCTCAAGGATAGTAATGTCGCATGTCATTCAAAAGCGAATGAGGTTCGAGGTGAATTGCTTGCTAATGTTCAGCTCTTTTTTGCAGTCCTTGCTGTTCTTGTGGGAACTATAGCATCGTATGGTTTTGCAGCTTCAAGGTATGGGAATTGTGACGAGCCTGCTCTCAATTCGGTTAGATTAGATCAAGATTGAAGTTTGCTATGCTATTCTATTTCTGTTTTTGGAGGGCGAGTCTTGAAATACCGGTAAGATTGTTCCATTGAGATTGGAACATCACAGACTTGAGTATAAGAAAAACCTCTTTACTAAAATGTAAGGGTAAGGTTTTGTAAATCGACTCTCACCCCTACCCATCATAAAGTCGAGGAACATTATACACTAGGGTTTGCCCTTTTCGCTGCAATATATTGGCAGTCTAGTTTCATGTATAGAATGATTGTATATTGAAGTAAACAAGTACATTCCTGTGGTGAAATGATTTTTAGGAATCAAATGTCAAATAAACAAGTAAATTATTGTTTCATCTGGCATACATTGTTGTAAGGGAGTTCATTTATTGGTGCATTTACGTTGTGCTAGTTTCCCATGTTGCAAAATGGTAGGATCTTTTTTCTTACAAAATAATGAAGATAAAAGCTGCGTCACAATTCCTTTATTTCGCAGTAGGATATCAGGATTGGCTCATTTAATTTTTACTCTCATACTTCATGACTACCCAGTAGAAATCCCTACTGTATTGTTGGCCAAGAAAGATTTTTTTCTTTTCTTTTATCAGTTATCTCTTTCTAATAAATTCTGAATACTAAGTACTTATGTGAGGAAAATAATGGAAAAGGCAATAGGTTAATGACTCATGAGAAATAGTGGTGAGGTGAAAGGGAATATGTATGAGAGATTTCCTGTAACTAACTGAACATGTGGCAATATAGAGTTATCTCTGCTCGTAAGTCTCTGTTCCTATCAATTTGGTACAGAGCTCCTGATTTAGGATTTGTAACATCCGTAGGTTCTCATAGAGGGATGCTTAATTATTATTTTTATATAAAAAATTATGCATATTGCATATATTATAATAAAAAAATGAGTTACATGGGAGTGTCAACCAGAGGTGCGTTTGTGAAGCCAGAATATATGCTGACATTAAGTATATAAAAATAATTAAATATGTTATAATGATAGTTCATATTTGTTTGAGGTTAGTTGACAAACAGATAGCAAATTATATTTAAAGATTGGAACAACTAATACACTATTAAGAACAAAACATAGAAATAAAGGATCCAATATGAGTCTTAACTGTCTAAGTATATTCCTTTAGACATTTTCATCGTCAACATAAATATTGTCACTCTACAACCATCAAGCACCGGCTCTTGTTTACTACATTTGGTCTTCTGTTGTTAACACATGTCCTGATGTCCACTTTCAAATAAACTTGTCCCAACAACTTCAGTACTATTGTCAACCACTTGTTATAATCTCAAATATGCTATTGATGTTCTACCAGCATCAGGGCTACTTATTTGTTTTCCCCCTTTGACAACTCTAGCATTGTCACTTGAAATTGAATAATAGAATAATTGTATATTAAATAATTGTATGCTATAATTACAAGAGCTCTCTATTTAAAGAGAATAAAAGACCTAATAGCCTAAGCCCACAAGATATGAAACTATTCTATTATATACATTGAACTATTCTAACAACTACTCTAACACTTCCCCTCAAGCTGGTGTATATATATTGTAAGCATCCACCTTGTTACAAATGTATTCAACCTAAGAGTTTTAGTGAAGACATCCGCGAGTTGATCATTGCAGTTGACAAATGCAGTTTTGATTCCTCTTGACTAAATCTTTTATCGAATGAAATGACAATTGATATTTATATATTTGGTTCTCTCATGAAATACATGATTAGATGATATATGTAGCGCAGCTTGATTGTCACAAATGAGTGTCATGAGTTGTTTATGTTCACAAAGATGAAGCTCCAAATCAACTGCTTTAATCAGATTAGCTCGAAAGTAGAAACTCCAATCACACGATACTCGACCTCTACACTAGAACGGGAAACAACAGTTTGTTTCTTACTTTTTCAAGAAATCAAGTTTCCTCCAAAGAAGACACAATAACCTAAAGTAGAGTGGCTATCCAAGGGTGATTCTGCCCAATCGGCATCTAAATAACCATAAATTTCTGTATTTGCCTTGTCTGAATATAATAAGCCTATTCCTGGTGCTCCTTTGATGTACCTGAGGATCCTCACAGCAACATCCCAATGAGAATCACAATGAGAGTCAAGGAACTGACTAGCCACATTAACAACATAAGAAAAGTTTGGCCTAGTTACACTGAGATAATTGAGCTTCCCAATCAACCTCCGATAACGTCCAGGATCAGATAATGGCTCTCCCTGGTAGTAATTTGATAGTAGGATCCATGGGTGTATCAACAAGCTTACACCCCAACATACCAGTCTCCTCTAGGATATCTATGTCATATTTCTTTTGAAAGATAGAAATGTCATGTCTAGACTGTGCCACTTCAATCCCTAAGAAGTAATGAAGCTTACCAAGATCCTTTGTTTGAAATTAACTGAACAAATATTGTTTTAACTGGTGAATCCCAGCTTGATCACTTCTAGTAAGAATAATGTCATCGACATAGACTAACAAATAGATGCATTTGTCAGGAAATGTGAACCTATAAAACACAAAATGATCGATCTTACTGCGGATTAAGCCAAAAGTCCGAACGGCAAAACTAAAATGATTGAACCATGCCTAAGGAGACTGCTTGAGGCTATATAAGGACTTATGATGTCTACACACCATCCCAGACTCCCCCTGAGCAACAAACCCACATGGTTGCTTCATGTAAACCTCTTCTTATAAATCACCATGAAGAAAAGCATTTTTAATGTCTAGTTGAAGAAGTGGCCAGTGACGAATAGCAACGAGGGCAAGAAACATTTGGACAGATGCCATCTTAGCGACAGGAGAGAACATGTCATTATAGTCAAGGTCGAAGATTTGAGTAAAACCTTTGGCGACTAAGCGTGCCTTGAGACGGTCAACATGGCCATTAAGTTCAACCTCGACAGTAAAGACCTACCAACAACCAACAATAGACTTCTTTTAAGGAGCAGGAACAAGATCTTAAGTGCCATTGGAATGAAGTGCAGTCATCTAATCAAGCATCGCTTGGCGCCACCCTAGATGGGAAAGTGCTTCACATGTGGTCTTAGGAATAGAAACAAAAGAAAGACTAGAAACAAAGGTGTAATGAGAATTAGAAAGACGGTCATAGCTTAAAAATGTATAAAAAGGATAAGGGTTACAAGTAGTACGTATACCTTTTCTTTGGACAATGGGAAGAGCCTCTGGTGAAGGAGGCATAAAGGAAAAGATAATTGGAGAAGGCGATGAGTCACCCAGGGTCAAGTCCGTAGGAGGCACTTTTTGACGACGCTGATAGGTGAGAAAAGGGCGGTCTGTAGGGATGGAGGCAAGGGGTCTTTCCTTTGGGAGAGAGTCACCTGCAGATAGTAAAGACAAGTCAAGAAAAGGAACAGGAAGAACATGCTCAACCTGTGACAACTGAGATGGGATAGAATGAAAGGGTTGTTGATCAAGAAAAATGACATCAGCGGAAATAATATAATGCTTAAGATCAAGAGAATAACAACGATAACCCTTTTGAATACGAGAATAACCAAGAAAGATACACTTAAAGGCTTTGGATGTTAACTTGTCCTTACTAGGAGTGAGATCATGAACAAAACAAGTACAACCAAAGACATGTGGAGATAAGGGATAAAGAGGAGTATCTAGAAAAAGAAACATAGATTATGAGGAATGTCATTGTTGAGCATAGATGAAGTCATGCGATTGATGAGAAAAAAAGAGGCGAGTACGACATCCGCCCAAAAGTGAAGAGGAACCTGCATATGAATAAGAAGGGTATGAGTAGTTTCAATGAGATGTCTATTTTTACGTTCAGCTATCCCATTTTGTTGTAGAGTGTGAGGACAAGTGGTATGATGTAAAGTACCTTGTGTAGCCAAGAAATTAGAAAAGTCAAAAGAAACATATTCCTTAGCATTATCACTACGTAAAATAAAAATATAAACACCAAATTGAGTATAAACCTCAGCAAAAAACTTTTTATAAATGAAAAATAACCAGGTACAACAGGAATAATCATCAATAAAGGTAACAAAATACCGAAAACCAAAACAAACAAAGTACGTCTTGGACCCCAAATATCTGATTGAACAAGAGAGAAAGGAGCATCAGGACATTTATTGACTCGACTGGAAAAGGAGAAGCTGTATGCTTTCCTTACTGACATGACACACAATCTAAAGACTGAAGACCGGATAAAAGAGGAACCATCTTCTGCAACTTTGAAAGACTTTGATGATCGAGGCGACTATGGATAAGTTATGGAGATTTTGTGAGAGAGCATGCCACTAAAGGACGAGGGACAACCAGATAGTAAAGCCCCTTTGACTCACGACCCACTCCAATCGTCTTCCTAGTACGCAGATCCTGCACAAAAATAGAATGGTTAAAGAAAGTAATGGTGCAAGTGAGGGAGTGGACCAATTTACTAACAAAAATTAAGTTATAAGGGATGCTAGGAATGTTATAAACATATGTCAAGGTCAAAGTAGAGGTTAGACGAGTTTGTCCAAACCCACGAACTGGGGCTTTGGTTCCATCAGTAAGGGTAAAAGAAGGTAAATGATCAAAATAAGTAAGAGATGTAAAGAGTTCCTTATTACCACTGAGATGATCAGTAGCACCTGAGTCAAATATCCAAGGACCAAGTGATGTAAAATGAGAAACACAAGTAATGAGATTACTAGTATCTGGAGCGGAGGGCTGAGACTGAGGAGAAGCCTTCCTGAGAAGAGTCTGGAGTGCAAATTAGTTTCTTGTTGAGATTCAAGAGGTGTTGGTAGGTCAATGATAAACTAGGATCCTCACTAGTCAAGATAGTGTGACAGACAGCATCATATTCTCGGGAAGACCAAAAGGAGTGATAACTATAAAGAGACATTTCACCTGTTTTCGATATGCAGAAGCATCAGAAGGGTAAGGCAACATGTCCAAGTACACTTGCATCAAAGATCGACTTTTGCCAATATATGTTTCCATCTGAATATCAGATGATTTGCTCAAATTCATAAGTTAAGACATGACAGAATAAAGCTGTTGCATATCATTAGTGTAGAGGTGTTTATCTTCCTCACACACTCCATAACATGTCTGAAAAGAATAGAAAATGTCCAAAACAATTGGATTAATAGACTGCCAAAGAATACTCAAAAGTTGATTATCAATCCTTTCCCAATCAGATTTCTCAGCCTTAGGGATATCAGTAGATGGAACAGTGAGATGACGCTCATGCCCCTGTCCAAATAACCAGACATGAAAAGAGATGGCTCAATTCTTATAGTTATTAGAACCCTTCAGTTTGGAAGAGATAATGGGCCCAACATTAGTAGAGAAGATACCTGAGAAAGTTTTGGTAGGAGGAGAAGCAGAGTTAACCTCCGAGTGATCAGGAGACGTTGTTGCCATTAAAACAAAATATAAAAGCAGTAAACGGAGACAAACGATAGCCAATCAAGAAAAAACACGCGTCGAAAGTGAGACCTACAAAGAACCAAGGACAGATCTGAAAAGAGGAGAAAAAATTGAGTTGTTCTATCCGGGAATGACCAAAAAGGACGTCGGAACAGTGCACACGCGCAGGGGAAAGGTGGCGAGTGAGCACCACGCGTAGGGAGAAGAAGTTGCGTGTGAAGGCGCGTGGGGACTCCTCTGGTGATGGTTCTTCCACAGAACAGGTTGTCGGAGAAAGGAGGATCTAATCGTAGGTGTTCCGGTTGAAATCGAGGTCAGAACAGTGCTTCGATGATCGTGAACAGTGACGAATGGTGGTTCTGGCAGTGGACGATGGTTCTGACGATTGAAGAAACAAGCTGGAAGGACGCACGACATAGAGGATCTGCCGAAGGGACACACGACTAATGAAGACTTGCCAGAAGGACACACAACAAAGTAAAAAAGAACACCCAAGCAGTGAGCTTAAGATTTTAGCAGAAGCAGATCCCAGAACAAATAGCTCTGGTACCAACTTGAGATTAAATAATAGAATAATTGTATACTGAATAATTATATGTTACAATGTACAAGAACTTTTTATTTAAAGAGACTAAAAGACCTAATGGACTAAGCCCATAAAATATGAGACTATTCTATTGTTTACACTAAACTATTATAATAACTATTCTAACATTGTCAACTCCTGTATTTAATGCTGTTAATGTTTTCTTTAATAGGTGGTCTAAACATTACGAACACATGTCTGCTGACAATTTGCCAAATATATTTTTTATTTAACAATTTATTAATTTGAACAATAACGAAAAAGGATGGAAAAAAGAAACGATAAAGTGATGACTGATTGTTGATTCTCATTTGATTGCTGACAGATCTTAATTAAAATCGTAAAAAAAAAATTCCTCGTTCCTTTCTTTTTTTTCTTTTTAATTTAAGAGACAAATTTGTTATTTTCTTTTATATCTCGTTTTAGCTTCTTTAATTATTATTTTTTTCTTTTCGTAGTTTTTTTATTTCCTTCTTAAATCTATCTTATATTTTATATTTTTAATACACTCCTTCGTATAGAAGTCTATCTTGTTTGAAGCACGACCCACTTGACTGTATTAAAAATTTCCACAATATTTATACGAAGATGGCAATGACGATAATCGGTTGTTAGAAACTATGACAAGATATTACTCTTCCAACTCTTCTAAAAACTCAAATTATTAGATAAATAAATTGCTCAACAATATTTATTTTTATATTATATTTCTAGCAATAATTTCTCCCGATACTGCCGATCATAATTATGGCCACACGTATCATTGACGTGTTCACAGATAACCAAAGGCTAGGCTAGGTAAAAGTTACATGCAGGTAATGCTTATTTATTTTTATTTTTTTAATAAATTACAAATATCTTTTACGAGAAGCAATCCTGATTGAGGTTGATTCAGAATTAAAGATTTAAATCTCTCCCAAAGATGATACTAGAAAGGATCAAACATATACTCTCTCACTCTCACCTGCTTAACTCTCACGCGCTAATTGAACTAGCATCATTTGGTGGCAATGCTTATTTCTCACGACAACAAATATACTCTTAATATGTTGGTTACAAAATTTGATGAGGTTTTCCTAAGAAACACCATATATGATGGTAATTACAACAAAGATGCTTAACATGCATTTCATTGGTGTATTTCGTTGGTCAAAATAGTCCCTAAGGTTCCCCAAATGTGAGGACAATCAACAAAATACACCACAATTTCTATCGTTAGGGAACTAATGACCAAAACCTTTCAAGAATTAATTTGACTATTTGCTCCTAACAAAATACAGCTGATAGTTGGAAGTCATCAATCTTTTCCTGCAAAATAAGAGATGCAAACATTTCAGGTTTACTTCCTTCAACAATAGCAAGTAACGAAACTATATATTGATGGAGCAAAGTAATGGAAGTATCTTCCGGAAACCCCCTTGTCATATGCACATATTGTACAACTTTCTCTCAAACTAGATTCTTTAAGAGGACATAATCTGCTACATGCTCCTCTGACAGAAGGTTCTCAAATTTGTAATATTTCAAAAGGAAGAATTCATCTTAAAGAAATCAAAACTTTCACATGTTATTCCCAACAACCTTAGCTCAAGTACAGTGGTGGAAAATAAATGAATTTTATTATTATTATTATTTTTTTCAGGGGCAGGGGGAATGATGGGATAAGAATGGACAAATTGAAAAAAATATATTAGCAACTGGAATTAAATGCAGTATCAGTTTAGGATATTCAACAAACCTCAGCTTTACAAGTCATGATTCATGAAAACAGAGATTTCAGAGATGGAAAACCTCTAGCTACTGCCCATGTGAATTTTTTAATCTATACTTAGTGTTAGGTATAGCCATCATAAAAACCTATTAGCAAGAAAGTTGGGGCATTTCTTAAGATTCTGGTTTTGGCCTTGTCTCTGGCTTGGGTTCAACCTCATTAAATATGAAAAGGATTTTCCGAAAGACATTTTGACTTTTGACAGCAGTCCCTAACATTGTTTTATAACATCAAAATGAACAGCATAAATTTAATAGTGGTGAGTTTTGTGAAATTCTCATTGGTAAACTGGTTAACCTCTATTTATAATTTTACTCACATCCCCCACATGTTCGAAAAATATTTGGAAGCTATGCCCTAAAGAAGTTCCATCATTGCTCAAGTTCCTTTGGGGATAGCTTCGTATCAGGCAGGCAGCTTTGCCTGTAATTCTTGCCTACTATCCCCTCCCTGCACTAGATCATATAGACCTCTTTTGTAAAAACAATAACTCCCTATCAGAAACCCCGACTTGCAAAGATAGGGGTGAGAAATCCTTGTATGCAGCCTTAACTTTGCACTTTTGCAAAGAGAGACCTTCTTTTGTAACCAAAAAAAAAAAACTTTCATATTCTATAGAATGGGCTTTATTTACTCAAAGTCTAGAAGCAAGCAAATGTCAATCAGGTATAATTCATAGAAATATGAGATGTGTGTAACTACATAATGTGCTAAACATGTGGTATGACATTATTTTCAGGATGGCACTAAATGATGTTTGAGAATGACAATTCAGAAATTGAGCATAATTCCAACTGAGTCGTCTACATAAGGTCAAAATGTCAAACCATAAATTTTGTATACAAAATTTAAATTTGCGACTCGAAGTTACTCTAGCTAGCAAACAAGACAGAAGAATGCGCTAAAATCTATGCAAATGAGAGGAAGAAAAATGAACTATGAAATACAGGTAAGCATAAAAAACATAATGCTACAAACAAAACAAGACAAAAGATGAAAACGGAGAGCAAGTAAATCATACAAGACAAATTCTAGGTAGTAGAGGAGAGATGGCTTATGACTTTTTAAAACAGAATAATACCTCTACGAGAGCAGAACAACTGGCTATGGAATGCTTGTATACTTTTACAGGCAGATGTAGTAAGCAAAGGCAAGCTGTTCCTCATATCAAAGAAATCAATTCCATCGACTGATAAATGCTTTTTCCTAAAGCATAAGATTTTTCCACTGGCTTCTCTTTGCAAGTCAGAGACACAAGGTAAATCTCTAATCCAGCTAACCCCTGATACATGTTTACCAGAAAGAAGACCATTGGATCGTGCTAACTCCAATACAGAGCTTCTTGTTGCCATAATAGCTGGATTAAAATAAGTCAAATGTAATTTACAAGAGTTTAAGACTGGGGATCTTAGATTCTAAACGCACATGACATTTGTATCTACTGTTTGAGAATGCATACAAAAACTCTAACTTAACTTTTATGCATTAAGTGAAACTTTCAGAAAGTAATCAATGGCTGCACTTAACTAGAGAAGTTTACCATTATAAGGAGCTTCAAAGATAATGTTTGCTGGAAGGCCAACTCCAAAGCCAGCCAGAGTGATGCCTACATTGAATCCAATGCCACAGCCAGCTCCAACATAGCCAATCACTTCAGGGCCAAATCCAGGACCCCATCCAACACCACAACCAATGCCCACACCCATTCCCCAAAAGGCTCCATAAGTTGGATGAACAGGGTTCCATCTTTCATATCTTCGAAACAATCCTTTTATAATCATTAGGACCTGAGAACAGTGGTAAGTAAGAAATTACTCACAATATGATTGTTGAAATGGTAAACCTATAGCCAGTTGGTATACCGTAATTAAACATTCAAATGAAAATAGTGTATTAACTAACATCCATAACATCAGTTGTAAAGTGGTGAGGACACATGGTATTAGATAAAAAGAGTCACTGAATCAAGAGAGTATGAAAACTTTTTAAAGAAGGAATGAATTCCTAGATATATAACGCAATCACAAGCAACAGTGACCAACCGAAAAGTCACCCAATGAAAGGGAGTCCAGAAATCAAGACTGTATCATAATCTTCAGCATTGTGTTTGTGATTTGTCCAATAAACCAGAACTTGCCAGTTAGATCAAGAGCCTGAAGCATATACTTGTGCAGCAACAACAGCCTCTTAAAACTATGTTGAGCCATATAAAACAGCATAGCAACATAACCACACAGCTTGACAAATTGCCAAAGATAACCAGTTATTATCGATACAGAACAATAGAAGTTGATGGCGCCAATTGTGTATACAAGATCTATGTAAGGCCACCAAAGGGTTTGCAGAGGAAGATAGTATCAATCTTCTTTTAGACACTCAGAGAAGGATATGCAGTCATAACTAAAAATTAATTCTTGTATACTAATCGAGATAGGTTTCCCATCTCCATGTCAAGGATATGCAGTCTTATTTAACCCAATTAGCCAAATTCTATCTTTCTATTATATATCCACTATCCCATACAGCATACTGCAGGAATTTCAGGAATTTTCATATTCACATATCTTTCTATGACAAACAAACACTGATAAGAGGATAAATTATCTAGCAGGAGACCTGTTTCATGTTGTCACATCCATACATACACATAAAGAACTCTCAATATTAAAAAAAAAAAAAAAAAAAAAAAATTCCCAAAACAGCTCCAGGATGAGTATTTTAGTCTTGATTTTGGAGTGAAAAAGTTTCCCAACATTTTGTTTTTCTTTCAGTCACTACCCAAGTAACAATTACAGCAAACAAATGTAAACTCGAAACAGATTTCTCAGTATTATGAGGATAAAGAACAAGCAAATTCTTTTATCAACTACCAAATGAACGATAATGTACTAAACACAAGCTTCCAATTGAAATGAGAACATTAATCAGTTCAAAACCAACACACTCTGCAACCTTCAGTAAAACAAAAAAAACAAAAAAAAAGACACCTTCTGTTTCTTCTATCGATAGAGAGAGAAAACCTCCAAAATTAAAAAGAACCCGAGAGGATTCAAGATTTTCAGCGACAGCGAAGGAAAAGAAAAAACCCACAAAGCATCTTTAATAGCAGTGAAGAAAATGAAGTAGTAAAAGCAAACAATTACCATACGATTTTGGTTTGAATGCAATCAACTGCGCAATGACCGTGACCGTGATTTCAGAGTAAAAGGTGTTTTCTAGATTTTATCATTGGGGGTTTATTTATAATTTTATATTACCATACACAAATAAGAAAAATTAGAGTATAATTTTATGAAATTAATGTTTTTTAAGTTATACAGATAATTTTATTTTTTGTATGTATAAAAGTGTCATATGGGGTTATATGAAAAAAAAAAATAGGTCTCATATTTTTATATATATTGAAGATAAAATTATCTTATATAACATAAGAAATATTAATCTCTAATTTTATACAGGTTTGTTAAAATAATAAAAAATATAAAGATGGAAATTAAAAAAAAAAGGTGACCTTGAAAAATTATGAAATGGAGAATTTGAAACGATATAGGTAAATTATTTATAATTCTTATTAAAATCGAGTGGATATAAATGGAGATATGTGAATTTTTTTCATTGAAAACTTTAACGTTCAAGCATTAAATAATAGGAAATCGAGTGGATATAAGATTTTAAGATTGTCATTTCTTATAGGAAGTTTTTTTTATCAACGCAAATATTAACTATTAAAAAAAAGGTTGAGTTTAAATTTATTTGTCACGTAGGTCAATTTTCCTAACAAGTCATTTCACTAAATAATAGTAAGATAAACAAAGAAATAAGTTATCAGTATTATTTTTTGGGTAGAATATTGTAACAACAATTAGTATTACTACTAATTAATTTCATTGTTAGATCAATTATGTTGATCCAACGGTTATATTTATTTTATTTTCATCTTTGTATGATTATGATTTCTCATATTTAATGTGAAAGCATTAAATATGAGAAATCATAACCATACAAAAGTGAAAAAAAATATAAAGTATTAAATATGAGGAATCATAATCATACAAAGATGGAAATAAATATAACCGTTGAATCTACATAATTGATCTAACGATGAAATTAATTAGTAATAACATTGATAATAACACTAATTGATTATTATAATATCCTTCTGTTCTGGATGGCCCAAGTACTGGAGTGGCCCAATTACTCAGACCCAACCCTCAGCTGGCCCAGTTACTCAAGCCTAACCCTCAGCCTTGTTTCGCGTTAGCCCTTAGGGCTGATGTAGACCCTCACGATCTCCAAGACTGCAGCACGTCCAAGAGATACACCAAAATGTCCCACTTCGGGACATTAACCGCTAAAGGCAGTCGCCATAAGCACTGCAAAGGAACCTGCCCCTTTGTTCAGTGCTGACATCGCCGGGTGCAGTGGTTGCAGCACTGCCATTGTGGCAGCGCCAACCACGCCTAACACTGCCATCATGGGTGTGCACCCCAAGAAGGGTTGACCCCCACCTCACCAACCCGCATCATCTTCCTTATAAATAGCCCTCAAGGGGCACACTAGAAGATATCTTTTATGTACTGTTGTTATGCCCATTTACTTCCAAGTCATACTCTTGTTATTTATCTGTCATTGATATCAGCTTGCTACCTCTTCGAACTATACCTTCTAACCTGGTCTTTACCTCAGCTAGTGGTGTAATCCATATAATAACATTACCCTCAAGGGTACATAGTGGGCTCACATTGACGCCGTCTGTGGGAAACTATAAACTTCTAGTTCCATTCTCCTACCAAAGATCCACAAGACGTGTATTACGTTTTGATAACAAACATGCTTGTCACAACCAGAAGAGCGGAACAAACCAGGGCCGTTACTCTTGACGGTCATGTACAAACAATACGTTCAAATTCTCTGCCATCGATGCATTCAACCCCAGCCGAGAGACCCCCCGGCGAGATGCTCCAACCTGTATTACAATCCGTCGGTCCACAAATGCAAGCAGTCGAACCCAGAGTAGCACAGTTGAATTATCGCGCACCTATGCGTGAAATGCAAGGGGAAAACTTGGTACAAGACCAACCCCCGCCCCCAGGAGTTCGTTTTGGAATGCCTTTCCACACTATTGCCCCACCGGTCATTCCCGTCCCACGAGCCCATCGCCCACAACCAGCCCAAAGTCTACCAGTAGCCATGCACAATGATTACCGAGCACCATTGGTCACCCCGTTCCATATGGGACCATACGCCCTTTTCCCTCAACTTTACCCAACTGGTTTTCCTTTCCATGGTTACGCTGCCCAACCCCAGAATCCGGCCATCCCGCTACACCAAGTGTCCTATCAAAACCAGGGTCAACAACCGTATGTCGCCCAACAGCCTTTCAATCACGCCTCGGCCCTCTCCTACTCTGTTGAAGCCCTTCAACCACAAACAGACCGTCCCGCCTGAAACAACAATATACGAGTCACGCCAACTCATACGTCGGGGCGCAACAAACCCCTGATTGATATCCTCCGGTTAACACCCATACCCCTTGGTTTTAAAGGACCCTCCAATATCGCCACATATGTTGGAGATGCCGATCCTTTTGAATAGATCCAGAAATTTGAGGCAGCAATGACTCTCCATGGTGAAACAGACCTCCTCATGTGCAGGTCTTTCCCTATGCTACTTGGGGGGCGAGCTTTAATATGGTACACAACCCTACCAACTGGTAGTATCGCTTCATGGGACGAGTTGGCAAGCAAGTTTCAGTCTCACTTTGCAACCAGTCGCCCTGTGCCAAAATCTGTCCACTCTCTAGAAAAAATACGCCAGCAGCCAGGCGAGTCCCTCAGGTCCTTTTTAGACCGCTTTGATAAGGAGGTCCTACAGGTACAAGGCCTGGACCCCAAAGTACAGGTACATATACTTCTTTCGGGCTTGCGACAGGGTGCGTTCGCGTACGAGCTCGCCCGCCATGAGATCACTGACCTGGAAGAAGTCAAGAAGGTGGCCCAGGAGTACATGCGAATCGAAGAGTACAAAGGAAGCCGAGTTGATGATGCCCACAGTCAAGAAAAGGCAGTCAGTAAACAGAAGAACGAAATGGAAGAAAGTAAGAAAGGAAACAAACCGGCCAAATATTCAAACCGCCCTTCTGGGCGCGACACATCAGGACGTCAAACACATGTTGTCCTACAAACGGAGTATAAGGAAGAATCCAAGAGCACCCAGCAGCCTCAGAACCCGCCTAAAGAAAACATCATGTACTGCAAGTTCCATCGCAGCAACGGTCATAACACTGAGCAGTGCAGGCACCTCAAAGACGAAATTGATGAACTCATCAAATGCGCAGCGTAGAGGCGAGGAGGAGACGACACACGCCCTTCTGGAACAGGAAGGCGATATCGTGAGCGCAGCAAATCACCTGAAAGAAGAAGAACGAATCAATCTGGCTCTAGACCCTTCTACAACCGTGACAGGAGAGAGGATTCCCCAGGGAGTCGCAGAGCGCAAGCAAGCCCAAACCGCAGAGGGAGGCGTGAAGAAGTGGATGAAGACTCAGCCGCGGTGAAGCACAGAGTGATAAACATGATTTCAGGCGGACTGAGCGGAGGAGGAGAGACAGCGAACGCCAGAAAGAAACACTTGAAGCAGTGTCTGGCGGTCGCTGGCAAAGTCATTAGCAAAACAAAGAACAACCCTGGTCCAACCAGACCTCAAATTGTTTGGGACAACAGCGATTTGGGCGATGTCCTCCCTGGACATGACGATCCACTCGTCATTCAAGCTATAATCGCCAACTTCGGCGTTAATCGTGTTTTTATTGACCGCGGCAGCTCAGCCGACATTTTGTTTTTACCATGCTTTAAAGCGTTAGGATTTACTGTTGATAGTTTAACTCCTGTTACAGGTGAACTCTCAGGTTTCAATGCTACCACCACAAAGCCACTGGGAGTGATTACCTTGCGACTTTCCCTTGGAACGCCGCCCACCTCACGATCCGCAGACATCCAGTTTTTGGTGCTCGACACCCCATCAGCTTACAACGCCATTCTTGGTAGAAGGATGTTCGCTGCCTTCGAGGCAAGCATCTCACACCCCTACTTGGCAATGAAGTTCGTTGCCCGTGACAACAAAGTCGCCACGGTGCGGGGAGACCAGACGATAGCCCGAAGCTGCTACAACATATCCTTGCGGCCAATGGCCAAAGCTAGTTTCAATGATGAAAGGGCGCCTAAACAGAGGGTGACCTCGCCAGCCGAAAGAAATCCAGGCGAGGAGACAAAGGAGCATGACCAATGTTTTTTGGTAGAATTTGATGCCAGAGATGATCCGCGCGTGGAACATGACAGACCCACGCCTGATGGGGCGTTGGAACATGTTGTATTAGGAGATGCGGATCATCAAACAACAACCATCGGGGCCATCATCGACCCCGAAATGAAATGCAAGTTAATCAAGTTGCTCAAGGATAACAAAGATTTGTTCGCATGGAAGCCTTCCGACATGCCGGGTATCAACCCAGACGTTTGCTGCCACCGTTTGTTGGTGGATCCCAAAGCCAAGCCAGTCGCCCAGAAAAAGAGGAAATTCGGTCCCGACCGCCAGAGGGTGATTGATCAAGAAGTCAACTTAAAGTGTCTTTAAGAGACAGCTTTTCGCTTCCGTCACCTACCAATCCCCGTCATCAATGACCTTATTACAGCTATCACCAAAAGCAATCGCCCGTGCTCAAGCATTTCACATCGCCAAACAATGCGTCGCCAAATCCTATCTACCAAGGCGCCAACTTATGCTTATAACCAGGTTGGGGTTCATGGCGCCACGGCGATACGAGGCTTTGTAGTCATTTCCTTCTTGAAGGACGCCCCATAGAGCGTCAGTAACTCCCTCTCGAAGGACGCACACCGCCCTGACGAGAATGACCAAAGTCTTTAACTTGGCACCATCCCACGGTTGCTACCAAGCTGGGGGGGCTCCTGTTCTGGATGGCCCAAGTACTGGAGTGGCCCAATTACTCAGGCCCAACCCTCAGCTGGCCCAGTTACTCAAGCCCAACCCTCAGCCTTGTTCCGCGTCAGCCCTTAGGGCTGATGTAGACCCTCACGATCTCCAAGACTGCAGCACGTCCAAGAGATACACCAAAATGTCCCACTTCGGGACATTAACCGCTAAAGGAAGTCGCCATAAACACTGCAAAGGAACCTACCCCTTTGTTCAGTGCTGACATCGCCGGGTGCAGTGGTTGCAGCACTGCCATTGTGCCAGCGCCAACCACGCCTAACACTGCCATCATGGGTGTGCACCCCAAGAAGGGTTGACCCCCATCTCACCAACCTGCATCATCTTCCTTATAAATAGCCCTCAGGGGGCACACTAGAAGATATCTTTTATGTACTGTTGTTATGCCCATTTACTTCCAAGTCATACTCTTGTTATTTATCTGCCATTGATATCAGCTTGCTACCTCTTGGAACTATACCTTCTAGCCTGGTCATTACCTCAGCTAGTGGTGTAATCCATATAATAACATTACCCTCAAGGGTACATAGTGGGCTCACAGAACTGAACGGTACACCTCCCTTTATTTTTTTCACAAAAGAGATTTAAGACTTCATGTGAGAACCACAAAAATAAACGAAAGTTGAAAACACAACGAAATCGGTAGGTTGATGATTGCGAAGCATTGTGGTAATGGTACTGTTGAGCGTCCATTATTTTTCTAATATTTAGAATTTTAATTTTGGTTTGGTTTCAAAGATTATTAACTACTATTCAGTTATGGTTTTATTTGAAAAAATCATTAAATATGTTTTAGTTTTGGCTTGTGTTTGGACTCATTTTATAGGCTCATATCTTAACATCACAGTAGCAAGTGATAAACTGAAGAGATAAGGATAATCTCATCATCTTGTTATCAAGGGATAAATGATAAACTACATACCATATTCCCAACAATCACAACCTTATCGGGACTCTACACTTAACCCCTTCTATAAATAAAGGATTAAGCCTCTGAGATATATACTATGATTCCCGTGCTCTTTTGCCTATCACTGTTCACACACCCTTCGGCTATATTCCATTATTATTATTGTGCACAGTGATCCGTTACCCCTTGCCGTGTCTCTTCCATAGACTCTTGCAAGCGTATCGATCCAAGATACAAATAATATAATAATCCTCATTGTCATAATAGAGTGTTTAAGTGAATTAAACACGAAATTAAAAAAATGGTGAACGTTAAATCATGTAATTGACAAGATAAGTAATTGAAGAATACAGTTCATGTCAGACAAGTTTAATAGGACCCAAGTATAAAGTATGGAATATATTTGAGGACGTAGATGTCGTTATTGCAAAAGTTATGGTTAGTTTGGTAATTGACCAAGATTAGATCAAATCTTGAATTAGATGGTCTGATTAAATTTTGTGGTTAATTTCATGGGTTTAAAGTGATTTTATTTTGATGTTTAGATTAATTTTTAAAATTAAGTTAAGGTAAGACTAATTAGAAACCAATAAGAAATGGTTAAAGTCAAATATGCATGTAGAGTTAACAAGTTAGAAATGTAATTTAACTTTATGAATTTCTCTTGAGATTTTCGATGCATGAATGATCTATGTGTAACCTTATAGTTTTGATTACATGAAGGTCAAAGTTAGAATGAACAATTAGAATTAAGATTGAAAAGTCTAGAAAGAATGGGCTAATGCATGTGGAGTTTGAATATTCAAAAGGTGACAAGTAAGCAATTAAGCAAACTTAGCTAATTTCCTTCATTCAAGTCGGTTATCTCACTTAGGCAAGTGTCCCACGATGCCTTCTTTGTTTGTGTGAGTTGGTTTGTCAATCAAATAGCCAATAGGAATTTAACATCAAGGTTTTAAGTCAAAAGTTCTAGAAAAAGTGACAAATTTACAAGTTGACTTTGGAGATGTTTTTCCAATACAATGAGTCAGTTTCTTTGCTTCTAAGTGTCCCACGCAAGTTTTTCTTTCTTCCTTTCTTATGGAGGCCACGGCTATGCTTAGAGAAAGAACAAGAAAGTTTTTGAAGATTTAAGGAAAAACTACCAAAAACCTATTACACAAAAGTTGTAGCTTTAGGTCTTGTGATTCTATATCTTCATCTTTCTTTCTTTGAGAAGCTATATAGTGAGATAATCCTCATCTAAAGTAGGTCGGTACTATTCATCAATAATGGAAAATTTGGTGGTTTTGGAGTTTTATTAGTGGAAAGTGTTGCCTAGCTCCTAAAGAAGTTAAACAAGGTAATACATCTTCTTTTGATCGCTGAAAGTTATTGTTTGATGGTGTTTATGGCTGATTAGGGTTTGTATATACCATGATCATATGAAGTTATTTCATGTGGTTTTAAGTGATTTTGAAGTTGGTTGTTGAATTTAAGCTAAATTATGCTTGGAAATGCTTAAAGTGAACAAAGGGTTTGATGTATATAGAGAAGACATAATCGGTCAAGTGACGTTTAATTATGCCAACCATGTGTTTGATAAAATGCTTAAGTGAAACTAGGATTTTAAGGTGTTTTAATGGTGGTTGATTCAATGAAAAATTGATTAAGAATTAAAAGAAAAAGTCATAGACTTTTATGAAGGCCATTCGGCCATGTCCTTTATAAATGGTAGGGATTAATATTTAATCATGCAAACATGATTAAAGAGTGATTAGTGTATGGTTAATCAATGATTAAGGTGGTTCTCATTGAAAGGAAATTAAATAAATTATATAAAAATGATATAGGTACCATTCGGCCAACACATGTAAATAGGGTTAGAATTACATAACTTGATATGTAAGTGTTGTGTAATGTTCGATTGAAAAAAAGAATTAAGATTGGACATAGTTTAATTGGAATTGAATTGATGAAAAGTCATTGGACTTATAAATATGTCAATTCGGGTATGTAAAGAAAAATGGTTAAGGAGTTGAAGTTAATTTAAAGTTAAGGTGGATTATTGAACATAATAATATGTAAGATGAATTACACTAATAAATTAACGAGAAAGTTGGTGAGAAAGTGTGTAACCTAATATGTAAGGTTAGGTTATTTATGTGAAATGTAAGTTAACCTAATTTTAAAGTAATTGTGAATTAGGTTGAATGGTGTATCAATTGGATTAATTGATAGAAAATAAATGACATATTAAATGCATGAATTGATGGTGTTTCAATTTGGCCATGACATGTAAAATGTCATGGAATGCAAGTTAAATTCAATTAAATATTGAATGACATTTGCTAATTGTAATCAAGTAGGTTTCAAGTGGTTTTAAGGTAAGATAAACTCTAATGAAGTATTAAGTATTTACTTGAGTTAATGATATTAACTAACTAGAATTATGGGTCAAATGGTAAGGCGTGAAATTGTTTAAGACTTGTGTGGTATGATATGAACTGTTAATTTAAAGGTGAACTATCAAGGTGATTAAGAGAGTTACCAAGTGGGTAATTAAATTAACATGTGATATGTTAATTGCTTGTGTTACAAGCAAGATTCTTATAAATTATACCAGAGTATATAATCATACAATGTAAGAGGACGTAAAGACTACAAGTAAATTGGACTGCAAGAAAATAGACGGCAAAGAATAGGTAAGTTCTCGGTTTAGGAGTTTTCTCTATTATGATGTTCTGTCATAATTAGGTAGATTATGATTTCTGATGGAAATAACTGTTATGAATATTAGAACTTAGCATAATTGCATTCTTATAGGATCAATATGTATAATTGTATATGATATACTGTAAATAATGTAAATTGCATGATGTAATGTAAATTTATTTAATATGTTGTAATTAATTATGCTATAAACTGATGTGCAAGTAAATATGATTATATATGGTTTGTTGTAATTAAATGCAATGTGATTTTGTGGTGTTGTTGTTAAGTGTACTCTCTTTGATCTGACAATTATATTTAATGTGTTTTATGTTGGATCTAATTATGTGATTGTATTGGTGTGTTGAATTAGTTGGAATATTTGATGTGTTGTGTTTGAAATTCTGTGTTATGGGTATTTTAATATACTCTTTTGATATTGGTCATCGGGTGGTTCCCGCTTCTCTATAGAGTATAGATATATGTATGTTGGTGATTGTGATTATTAAGTATTTTGACGAATTCATATTGGGTATTTGGTATTTCTGATGAGTGGACTGATATGAGTTTCTGAAATAATATGGGATGTTTTGTTATGTGAATAAAGAGACTCTAAGTTATCAGTTAAAAAGTAAAAGATTATAAATGAGTAAGATTGTGTGATGGTGTAAAATATATATCTATATTATTAAAAGGGTTGTATGGTGTTGTCTATATTTTGTATCTGACATGTTACGCAGGAAGTGAACTCGTGGGTGGAGACTTCGTCATAAACTCCGAGCTTATTGAGATTATTCTCACCTCGTGTTATAGGGACATATTTCAAGCACATCTGATGTTGGAGATAGATCCCATGGTAAGAGGCCAATATGAGGGGATTAGAGATATGCATAAACAGAATAGAGGAACAATTGCATGTTTTGTAAAATATCTTCCTATATGTTTTGGTGTGGCATGACTAGTATACGATCATGCATCTTGTAACACCCTATTTCCACACACAAGATACTACACCCTTAACAGTACAAAGTGCGCACCATAATACTTAGAATATGAGAAGACTCCTTGTAAATATCACATAGTTATCTTGAAACTACGTGACTAAATGAAACTTTTCTTATATTCTTTTACTGCTCACAATTTATAAAATATTAAACCATATAGTTCCATATTTATAAAGAATTCAAACTTAACTTCAAATCCTTTAAACCATCATTTTAATAAACATGGACAACATAACCTTAAATATTGGACTAACTAAATAAGTACTTAAAACCAAGAAATATGATCATTGATACAATTTGATGGATTTTAGGGTTTTAGGGAAACGTGCCAACAGTGCACAAATAGGGGTAAAACAGTGATTTCACGGAATTACCGAAAAACTCTGGATTCATCAATTCAAGGGTAATGAAAAGACTTTGGTGAATGTTAAATTTTTGATTTAATAGATAATTGATGAATTAATTGGAGATTGGTGGGTTAAGTGAATGATTTGAATAATTTTGAAATGGGTGAGGTGGCATGTGGGACCCACCCTACTTAAATTAACATAAGAGCATATGTTCCCTACTATTCATCATTTTCTTATCTCCCTACAATTTGAAATGAGTGAGATGGCATCCACGCCAGCACCAAATCGGCCAGTGCAGTAAGTCCAGGTTCAACCTGCAGCTGTAACACCCTGTTACCGGACCGATGTGTTAACATTGATTATGATTTAAGAGTAGTTACAATCACAACAGTTTATTTAAAAATACGAAAAAAAATTTCTTTTTATTACACATGCGATTTAAAAAAAATCGTATTACGTAACTATACAAAACTGTGATCGCAACTGAATCTAAATGCGGAAGTAATATTTCAAATGCCTATTTATCATACAACACTTGATGGATTTTAGGGTTTTAGGGAAACGTGCCAACAGTGCACAAATAGGGGTAAAACAGTGATTTCACGGAATTACCGAAAAACTCCGGATTCATCAATTCAAGGGTAATGAAAAGACTTTGGTGAATGTTAAATTTTTGATTTAATAGATAATTGATGAATTAATTGGAGATTGGTGGGTTAAGTGAATGATTTGAATAATTTTGAAATGGGTGAGGTGGCATGTGGGACCCACCCTACTTAAATTAACATAAGAGCATATGTTCCCTACTATTCATCATTTTCTTATCTCCCTACAATTTGAAATGAGTGAGATGGCATCCACGCCAGCACCAAATCGGCCAGTGCAGTAAGTCCAGGTTCAACCTGCAGCTGTAACACCCTGTTACCGGACCGATGTGTTAACATTGATTATGATTTAAGAGTAGTTACAATCACAACAGTTTATTTAAAAATACGAAAAAAAATTTCTTTTTATTACGCATGCGATTTAAAAAAAATCGTATTACGTAACTATACAAAATTGTGATCGCAACTGAATCTAAATGCGGAAGTAATATTTCAAATGCCTATTTATCATACAACACTTATTTTAAGAGGTTCCCATAAACCAACAAAGCACAAACTCTAGGCATGGTACATACCACTCATGCAAGGCTACATGTTTAGGCACTAAGTCTAGCATACCATATGAAACCTCAAAATACAAAAGATGCAACATGCATGGTGCACTCCAATGGCTCTACTCAAATCACTCGTTGGGCCTCTTGCCCAACACTCTTGAGGCTCCACTAGATGAACCTAAAATATAGCCCCATAATGCAAGGTGAGATATACGAAAATATCCCAGTAAACCAAAGGTTTTGGAGGATCACTCCACCCAATGACTCACTCAGATGTATAACAACAATAATACAGATATAAATGAAACATGCAAAACAATACGACATACATCAATCTCAATCGGGTCTATATCCAAGAATTCGGGATATAATTCAAAGCACCCACAACTATAACTCCCGAGACATTCCTAGAGTGCTCCTCAACGGATAACGACTCTATGGCATCTGGCTAACTGGAACTCTCTACGAAGGCCTTTCTAGTGGAAGTATCCTACGGCAAATACGACAATCATCTACTAGTCAGAGACACGGTATAAACACATATATACCAAACAACATACACAATGCATAATCATGTTATAGCACATATTATTACATTCACAGCTTCCAACCACCACCATACTGGGGAGCACACACGGGGATTAACCTCAGTACCAAGAGATTACCTCTTTGAAGCTCCCAAGCTAGGTTGCTTCAATCACAAGTTACTTCACAATGTTTCCCTTTAACAAGAAATGCCTACAACAAGTGGTCATTTCAACAATTACAAAGTGTCACATGATAACTCAATTAGTTATCCAACCAACCACACAACAAAGTAAGTCATCACTTACCAAAATCCTTATGGTCAAGGGCCAAAGGCAATCCAAAAGCTCCAAGCGTCAATCCTCTTACGATGCTGTCCGAGGGAGGCAACCTACAATGATCATACACACATGATCATGAATCAACTTGTCCAACAAGTCACAAGTAAAGAAACATAACACCCCCACATACACACATCCAAGATTCGGCCTTCAAGGCCTCAAATACACATAATGTGTTGTTAATTTTATTCAAATGTTCTTATAGTTTCGCCAACACTTGTCTTCTTTCAGGTCCCAGCTTCCTTTTCTTCTATGCAACTAAGGTTGATCCGGGATACAATGCCAGCTTATGACAACAGAATTTAGGATCAATTCCAGGAATCTCGGATGACTTCCATGCAAAAACGTCCTTGTTCTTCTTCAAAAATTCTATTAACCCGACTTTTACCTCCGAGTTGATAGTTTTACCAATTTTGGTAAATTGTCCAGGCTTATCCCCTAGAATAAGATCTTCCAACTCACTATTTGGCTCAGGTCTTGGGATGATAGCTTCTTCTCTCATCCAATTCAACCATGTTAACTGGTTTGCTTGGATGCTGAGACGTCATCTGCTTCCCAACTTTATCCCTTGGACGAATCCAAGATGGAGTTAAATGTCCTCCTTCATATTCTTTAATGGACTCAAAATAACATTGTTGTGACTCCTTTTGATCCCCCTGAATAGTGATGACTTCATTCTTATTATTCACCATCTTCAACTCTTGAATCTTAGTGGAAACTAGCATATCCCATTTATGAAGAGTTGGCTTTCCTAAGATTACATTGTATGGAGAGAGGAAGTCGGCTACAATGAACTTTACTCGTTCTGACTTAAATGCTTCTTTCGTTCTCAGAGTTAATCTGAGATCTATATATCCCTTAGGGGGTGTATTTTCCCCATGAAAGGCTATCAGCGTAGTCTTACATGGCTTGAGGTCTTCTTCGTCCAAGTTCATCCTCTTGAAAGCATCCCAAAGGATAATATCAGCACAGCTGCCGGCGTCTACGAAGATTTTTTTAACTCGACAATTCACCAAGGTTCCCGTAATAACCAAGCCATCTTCATGTCCTAGTACTACGTCTTTCAAATCTTCTTTGGTAAAGTATAATAAAGGAGCATCCAGTTTGCTAGGATTTTCCTTAAACTTTGGTCGATCCCTAACCAAAAGCACCTCTCTGAGATATTTTCTCCTTGCACTTACAGTATCTCCACCTCTGACATGAGCTCCTCTGATTACATTATAGTCTAACTCGGCTTCCGGGAATTCATCATCATTGAAATCTTCCTTCTTTTTCTTTTCAGGAATCGGCTCTTGCTTTTACTTCGGCCCTTGAATTTCATCTTAATATTTTTCCATCCCTGAGTCTTGATTATGTATTGACGCAACTTTTCATCTCTAATGAATTTTTCCACATCGTCTCTAAGGTCCCAGCACAGATCTGTAGTGTGCCTAGGTCTGTTATGAAATGCACAAAACCTGGATTGATCCAAGCCTCCTTTGTTGAATACAAGCCGAGGTCGCTCTATTTTCTTCATCTCGATCATTGTTACTTCTCTCCATTTTTAAGATCGAGGTACATTTAGGGGAGTATATTTTTCATACCTCCCTACCCGAAATCTGTCATTCGAGTTTCTTCCTCAGAATTCTTTCTTCTTATTCCCTGGCCGTTCTCTTTCCTTTGGAGCTAGGTTTTTCCTTTTCAAACTCCTATTTCTATTTTCCTCTCCTGATGCATTTGCGATCTCAATTTGCGATCTCCATTTGCGATCTCTATTTGCTCAAGCTCCAAGTACTTCTTTGACCGAGCTCTGAATTCTTCTAGTGTTTTCACTGGATCTTTATATATTGATTTTGCCAATCGAGATGCTCCATCCAAACCGGCAACAATCAAATACACATGAACATTTTCTTGTAAACCCTGAACTTGTAATGCTGTATCTTTAAAACAGTTCAAATATTTCTGGAAAGTCTCTCTAGATTGCTGCCGAATTTTTTCGAGTGCAAACTCGAATTTTGGATGCTTCTTGCTCGTTGCAAAATTCAATAAAAACTTCTCTCCAAAATCTTCAAAATAATCCAATTGAATTAGCAGGCAAAGTTGAGAACCATGTCTACGCAGCTCCAGTCAGAGTTGTAGCAAATATCCGGGATATAATAAGCTCATCAATTTCTCTGATATACATATCAGTATCAAAAGCATCTATATGGACCTATGGATCCTGGCTTCCATTATACTTCGACAAGTGTGTGAGTCAAATTCCTCTAGAAACGAAGCATTAAGAATTTCACCAGTGAAGGGACTATTACTGTATTGTCCCTTACTATATTTCCTCTTGTATACACCAGCTTCAACACGACCTTGAATTTGATCCCGGTTATATTGACACTGGGTATCCCGGTTGTGATGCATATCACCCCGATTGATCTCCACATTCCTTCTTGCTCCAGCATTCAGGGTAGGAATTATCATATTCACATTGTGATTATTGTCTAGGCTGTGACCTTCACCAGTGTTCTCAACTCGGATCTGATTATTCGGATTTTAAATCCCACCAATATTAGCCATACCTTGTACTTCAGCAATCCCAACCTGGATTTGAGTATCCAGGTTATGATCTGTATTAACCCAGACTTGATCATTAATATTCCGGAGTTGACGAACCTCTCTGTGAGTTTCTCTTCTACCGTTCTCTCCATCTCGGATCTGGTCTCCATCGCATCCCAGATCCCTTATCTGCATCAAACGCCCCTCCATCTCTTGAAATCTTCTAACATCTTCCTCTCGCTAAAGATTATTACGTTGCTCCATCTCTTAAAACCTTCTCATATCTTCCTCTCGCTGAAGATGATTACGATTTTCCATCTCCTCCATCCGCCTTAAGATCGCAATAAACACGATCTGTGTAAGGCTGGTGTCTGGATATGCAGCAAGCGCAACACGGGCAGCCGCATCTGTAAGCTGATGATGAGGAACTACAATTTGGTTTTGAGGATTATCCATTGGCGCAGGTGTAGAGGCTGTGTTCGAGACATCCTTACTCACGTGAACAACATCATAATCGGCCTCATGCTCAAGCTGATTTTGCAATTGATTCACCTCCACCAAAATAGGATTCGATGACAGATTTGGCTATGGTGGCAACTGACTGCTACTCCTTGTATGAACCATTATATGTCGTGGGAATCCGAATTTATCGTCCCCCACAATCGGCGCCAATGTTTTGTCCTGAAGATAAAGATGTTTAGCCAAACAAGCAAGTGAATTACTTTTGGATCTAGGTGCTCTCTTTAAGGAATCTATACCCTTAAGTTTAGCAGATTACTATGCACAAAGAATAAAAGACAGCTTTCGCCAAATGGGTGGTGTGTGAGCACAATGACAACATAATAATATTAGAGAGAGAATAATCATACATGTAGGTAGGGGTGCTAAACGAGCTAGGGGCCTTTGGCTCGGCTCGTGAAGGCCTGAGCTTACATGTCTGAAATTGATTGTTGGACCCAGGCTTGAACTTGTATAAAAGCTCGTTTAATAAAAAGGCCTCAAGCTCCAATTCAAAAGCTCATCCTTAGAGCCTCTCAGGCTTGCCTAATATATTATTTTTTTTTATATTTTTTTTATACTACTTGTGATAGCCCTCTCTCTCTTCTCAATTCATTTCATCCCATTTTATTAATTAAACAGACTTTTTAAATGATTTTGTTTTATATTATGCTATTTGGATATACATTAAATTTATGAATATTTATGGAATTACTAGTGCTGTTAATTGTATATTTTGTTTGGATAAATTTTTGCTGTATAATTTTTTTTAAACAAGCTAACAGGCTAAACAAGGCTTTTATTTTTTGTAAATGAGCCAGGCCACAGGCTGATATTATATTCGTAACAGGTAACAGGCTAAGGCCAGTCTGACTCATTTGAACACAAACTCGGCCCGTTAAGACCAAAGCTCGGCTCGGCTCGTTAACACCCCTACATGTAGGCTTTACCTCCTATTTATAGAGCTTACCTGTAGATATTGGATTCTGGACCTTCTGTGCCTCTTCTAGCAGCCCAAGCCCATATTTAATGTTGTCATATTAGGATTGACATCTTTGATAGATA
Source organism: Gastrolobium bilobum (assembly GCF_033153095.1). Lineage (NCBI taxonomy): Eukaryota > Viridiplantae > Streptophyta > Magnoliopsida > Fabales > Fabaceae > Gastrolobium > Gastrolobium bilobum. The sequence goes on along the minus strand of NW_026899716.1, from coordinate 15,938 downwards.
TCCTCATTTAATTATATCAGATTTATATTTAGATTGCCTCTTCTTGGGCCTGGTAATAAATAGGCCTCATGTATGAGTCCATAATAGTGTCGGTGCAACATAGACGAAGATAAATAGATTTTCTACACAAGGAAATTAGTAAAACGGGAATTTGAAAGTTGGCCATCAAAATCAAAAGCTAAAACAATTTTACAAACTTGGATCATGTAACACTTGGGCTCTCCAGTAAAATCAAAAGCCCAAGATTCAAAGGCATGACTAAGCTTGCCCAAACTCACACAAATCAGATCAAGAAAGGGACGAGAGGCATTTTTAAGGCTCATTTATGGTTTGGTTGAGTTGCCTTAATTATAATATGTGAAATTAGGATCGTCCTTTACTTAATTGAGTTTGAATGCATAAATTCTGTTGGTAAAAGCTTCTATATTCATATAGTAGCTGGACTTGTAATGTTTTATGGGCCAGGCTTGAACGTGGGATCCATCATATATGCATAACATGCATCTGAGACAACATATATTCATAATTTTTTATGGGTGATCAAAGCCCAAAGGTCATGCATATGAACCTCATTGGGCGATAACCTAGAATAGTGAATAGATTATCGAAGCCTTTTAGCTTGCTTCTTTTTATCGAAAGACTGTAAAAGTTAGATTATATTTTAAATGAACCGTGCATTTACAAGTGGATGGATTTCTCAAAAAGCGTCCAATCAAACAGCTTGCATTAACACACCTTATATGTTCCAACAAATAATATTCATTCCTATAACCATGATTGTGAAAAAAATTTCACTAGACATAAGATATATTAAAATTATTTAGCATTATTATCAATAAATATAGTCTTAGAAAAGAGAGCATTAACAAGCAAATATTGAGTTGAGTCTGGATCCCAAAACACTTCCCCTAGTATGTATGTTTTTTTGAAGGTTGCCCTAGTATGTATGTGATGTGACTTATCAATTATGGTCCAAACCGTATTTTCTGGTCTCTTAAAATTTGAGGGTGATTTTTGTCTTCCCCTTTTTTTTCCAATACAATGGGGATGTAAATAAAAAGTTTACTTTTCTGTATCAAATGGAACTTATTCAGGGGATTGATAGCCAAACGGTGGATTGTGGAGAGATTAACACGTCCAATTTTATACCTATCTTTGAATGGCTATTGTCTTTAAATTGAATAGGCAGGTGATCTATTATGTCCCTTTTTCCCCTTCACCAGTAAAGTAGGGCACACAAAATATAATTACAAAGTAAATGAACAAATATTGGGCATTTGAGCATACCCCTTTGCAAATAATCAAATTGCTTGTACGTAAGAATTTGCAGCAATTCAGGTTCTTTTTTCTTTTTTTGTAGAGTTTGGTACATGAACAATTTAAATCATGTTCCTGAAAAGAGAACCAATAGAACAAACAAAATAAAGTGGCTCATAGAACGTTTTCCTCTTTGTTGCACATATTTTTCTCTTTTTCTGAGATCCTTTTTTCTTTTCTAATTTTCACCCTTTGCTTACATTCCTATCTTGATCATGAAGAACCAAAACAAGCTGAATATTCAGATTACCCTGATTTGATTTAATTTCCTTCCCTCTCCAACCCTTCCCCACACGAGATAAATTAACAAATTAAGAGTTTGTCCCAAAGTTTCCTCCCCATCTAAGCAAACATTTTCTTTCTTTCTTTCCTTTTTTTTTTAGCTCAAATGTGTATCAAACCTCAATCATAGAGTACTATTCATCCTCCTTATTTAATCTTATTCTGCCTTCAAATGAGATTCAAATTTGATATCCCATGGAGTGCTTAAGCCTTAATGATTAGAGTGCTCCCTTAAGAATAGGCAAATCCCCTACTTGACCTTTACTTGCTTTAATTGGTCACTTTTCAAGGGGCCACAAAGGTAAGAACTAAGGAGACTATTATATAAGACCTAGGAATCAACCCCAATTCCTGGGTTCGAATTTCCATCAAGCAGGAAACTGAGTATAAAAGCAGTTGCATAATCGAATGGCTTAAGCATACGTACGGATGAGTTTAAAAGTTTTGATAAACAGTCATATAGCACTAGACACCCCCACTTGTGTCTCTTCTTTTAACATAGGGTAAGTAATGTTTCTATTGTGGAACAAGAAATCAAAAGAGACACATAATGACCAAAGTAATCAAACCCCAAACATTGGAAACAGGGAAAGAAACACTTGGGGATTGAGATTATGGAGATCTACCTTGGGAGAGGATTGCTGAATGGGAAGCTTTATGATCACTTTTCAAACTTCATTATTTTATATTTATTACTATCCCATTCTTGTTCACTTGAAAATAACATATTATTCTTAACTTTAAATGTGGTCTAATCTACGCCATGCTTTCATGTTCTCTCACCCTTTTTATGGTTTTTGAATTTGATAAGCCAAACGTTTGGATTCTAAACCTTTTAATATTCAAAGATTTTATAGCCAAAAAACAGATAACAAGTTAAAGATTTGGAGAGGCATGTGCCCACTGGACAAATGGAATATGTAGTGGTGGCAATAGCAGTATAACACTGTAATAAATAAATAAATAAAATGGTATATTAAACATAAAAGGGCTTTTACGTATAATTGCAATGCTATATTGGGTTTTGACATCGGGAAGAATAAGAAATATAAAAATAAGAAAATTATAATTTTATTGCAATTGCATCATATGTAAAATAATGCTTTTTACCAAATAAAAATTTCTCTTTACTTGTTCTGAGTACAGACTTTGATTCATAACATTTGTGTTTTTTCTTTTTATACATAGATAAAAGATAAAGAGAAGTAGGAAAAAAAAAATAATAATAAAGATGTAATTAAAGTGTCGGATATTCTTGAATTCTCTTCAAAATGAAACGAAGCCATGTTGAGACAAGGAATGGCTTTGGACCTTGACTATGCTTTTCTTACTTAACAAGATCTAGTAAGAACATCTTTAGCTAAAGCATGCCCCCCCAGATCCTGACACGTGGAATCCCCATTTCAGATACGAAAGAGAAGAGAGATAGAACCCTCCCGGTTTTTAGTTATATATTGTGTAGTTTTATTGTCCCTCTATTCCAAGCATTCTTTGCTTAAAGAGAGGTTAGCCCTGGGAATAAAGCCAAGGACCAAAAAACAGTAGTGGGTTAAAGTTAAAGCACATCATCACTTGTCCACAATGCTAAAGCACCAAAATTTGCAGCCAATGCTGACAACCGACCATAGCCAGTAACACACTCTTCTGGCCAAAAAGTTTCCCTCTGTACAAAACCTCCTGCTTAAATGTTTAGTCACTGGTCTAGCCGGTAGTCAGTGTTCTTCCGTCTTGTTGCCGTACAAATTACTCAAAATCTACTGAGTCTGGTAGTTTTGGGTTACACAATCTCTGACTGTGCTCTATTATAGTAACAAAATATAGCAGAAAATAAGATACAAATATTAATACATCATATACCAAATGACCTAAGACCAAGGGACTTCTGGTTCTTGTGAAAACTTTCTAGTTCTAGTAGATATTTGTTCTTTTGACAAGATTGAAAGATTTTCCTTCAATTTCAACTTTATTTTTTATTTTCTCACCCAGCTAAATACCGAATCGGTGTATTATTTACTAAATATGATAAAAAAAAAATATTTTTAAATTATCCTTACTTTTATGATTATTTTTACTTATATTCTGTATTTTTCCGGTTTTAGCGAAGGAATAAGTATTCCTGTTGTACTAAAAATGAGCTCCACTCATACATGCATCTTCATTGGACCGTACATACACTAACGTGCCCTTGTCAATCTACAATGAGTCGGAGATGTTAACTGGCCGAATTAAGCTGGATTTTGATCTTTAAATGTTAAATTTGTGTTTAAATATGTTAGTTTGATTTAATCTGTTACTTGTTATTAATAAAATTATCGGTCAGTGAATTAACTTATTTATAATAAAAAAAAGTCTGATTTAGCCTTTAGCCTGTTCAAAAAATTAGACAATAAAAATTTATCGAAACAAAATATCTACAAAAATTCATAAATTTAATGTATATCTAAATAACATAATATAGAACAAAATCATTTAAAAAATCTATTTAACTAATAAAATTGGATGAAATGTGTTGAGGAGAGAGAGAGGGGTTATTATGAGTAATATAAAAAATATAAAACAAAAATAAAAAGTTAGTATACTAGACTAGCCTCATAGCTTCTAAAGTCAGACTTTTGAATTTGAGCATGAGACCTTCTTATTAAATGAGCTTTTATATAAATTTAAATTTAATTCCTACAATCAATTTTAGACATATAAATTCAAACTTTCACGAATCAGGCCAAAAGGCCCTAACACCCTTGTATTTTTTTTAAGGACAAATCTTGATACACAAAAATTTCACCGAGAATAAGGATGAAGATTAATTATATGTAATATTTAAAGAGATTGATCTCGGACTCAAATCTATAATGTGCCCGCTAATTTGAAAAATATAATACGCATGTAAAATTCACTGAACAAAGAAAGCAGCGTTTGGTACAATTCTAGTTCAGCAAATGGGAAGGCAGAAGAGCATGTCTTCAATGAAATGTCTAATCTTGTGCAGACTATTTCCAAACAGTGCAGGTACTTTTGTCTCTTGTAAGATGTCCCTTTTTTTGTTCTATTTGGGAGAGTCACGATTGGGAATATCAATTACTTATGATTCTTATGGTTAAGTCATATTCAGATTAGTAGAGAATAAATTCATCACCTGATGTTTACATTTTTCTAATAATTTTTTATTAATACGAACTTTTATTAATCTAATAATTGAATTAAAAAATTTCATTAAATGATTTTAATTACAAAATTTATTCAATTTAATAAATTATTGATACTTTATCACATTATTTTATTTTATATATAATATATTATTGAAAATATAAATAAATATTTGTTATTAAATTATATTTACTTTTTCTCATTCATTTTAAACGTGAATATAGTGAAATTTAAAGAAGGAAAATAGCAAGAAACTACCCATTTTCTAGGTTAAAGTTTGACCAAAAAAAGGTAAGTATAATTACAGCAAGCAATGCTATTTCTAAGCGTCAAGTTTTTTGGTATGAATTTTTTTTTACCAAACTTAGTAATCAATTTAGTCAAATCAAAATATAGAAGATTAAAACTAGATTTCAATGTAACTACAAGTCAAGTAGGATCTATATGGCATTTTGTAGAAAATTTGTCGTAGATTTTGGCATTGCTACATATTTTAATGTCATTAGTACATCTATTACCATTACAACATAATTTCGTAGATAATTAGATAGATAAAAAAAATAGATAGACAATCTTTTTTAAATACAAAAAAAAAAAAAAAAAAAGTGAATAGAGTTACTGCATTTAAATCTGTCTAGAAAGTAATAGAATAAAACCTCAATTTAGTCTTCCAAAGATTAGGGTGTTTTAATATTAGTTCTCTAAAGATTTTTGTGACATCTGTGCGGATTTTGTGACATCTATATGTGAACAAAGTTGATCTAGCTAGAGTCCAAAAAAGTAGAATATTAGCTAGCATCACAGTTTCAAAGTATGAATTGGAAAAGCACTAGTACTATACTAGAGCTTTGAATCGAATAAGCTTCATGCTTGTGGCACCGAAGAAGACAGTGAGAAACTTTTAAGAAAAGGATCACGAAAAGTATATAACTCATCAATTAGAATAATGTGATTATACTAATAAGCTCGCTATCTTTTGAAGCAACGATACTCGCTAGATTGTAGCACGGCCATGGCTTGCTTGTTGCTTATGCAAGCCTCCAAAGTTCAAATACAAGAAAAGAAGACTTGCCCTTGGAACCAAGGGTAAGTTCGAAGGGTACTAACTCTACCTTATTCCTTTGGAAACAGAGAGATGATTCTGAACACACAGTAGCAAACAGGGGAACCCAAACAATGTCATTGGAGAAACCATGTTAACTCAGATGATTGATTTTTAACTGCTGTGGAACAGTCATGCAAAACATGCAAACAAAGACTCTTCAGTGGAGCCACGTAATGGTAAGGGTAGCAAAAATGAGCCAACCCGTCGGGTTGGCTCGTAACCCACAAAAAACAAGCTGGGTTGAGTTGGCAAAAATGAGTTGTCAACCCGAGCCAACCCGACCCGGTCTAGCTCGAAAAAAATAAGCCAACCCACGGGTTAAATGAGCCAGCTCACGGGTTACTCTTTTTTTTTAAGTAAAATACAACACCAGTCACAAACTCATAGTCACTCACTCACCAGTCACCCCAGGTCCCCCACCCCACCCCACCCCACCCACACCAACGGCGACGACACCGGTTCTCTCTTCAAGTTACGCAAAAAGAATTCTCGTCCTGATATCATGTTGTAGCTTCGTTGTCCCAAAACACTTCCCAATCTACGAAGCTACATTTGTTTATGCTTTATTTTTTAAGGGTTTCATAAGAGTTATGTTGTAGAAAAAGTGATTGTGTAATGTTATAGAGATTCGTTTTGAGTGCCGTAATTTTCTTTTTTTCTTTTTTCTTCAAAAAGTGTGGGCCCACAAAATATTGTGTGTGTAGGAAAATTTGTTGTGTCATGTTAAATGACAAATGCAAACCCCATTTTTTAATACCCAAGAGTTCTAACTGGCCACAATAACCTACTTCCATTTTTTTTAAGGGAAAACGAAAGTAAATATTTTACTGATAATGAATCAGGTTAAAAAAATAAGAAAAAAATAAATAATCGATATAAAAAAGAAAAACGAAAAAAAGAGAGAGAGTTGAGTTGTGTGTCTTTTTGTGATCTTTGTCTGATCTTAATCTGAGTCTTTGTGATCTATGTGAGAGGGTGTTGATGTCTCTCTCCACCAATTCCAAACGCTCAGCCACTCACTCACCGCCAATGAAGAAGGCCAATTCCGTCTCCGTCGACTCCAGGAACGGCCTTCACCACCGACATCACTCGACAACATCAGAAAACCGGCGAACCAACCTGCGAGCCAGCCCGCAAGTATTTTTCGAGCTAATCCGTTATCCATTTTTTCGAACCAGCACGCGAGTTTTTTTTTTTGAGTCAACCCGCGAGCCAACCCTAACCGGCTCGGATTGGGTTGGATTTTCTGGCTCGTTTTTTTTTTCGAGCCAACCCTAACCCGGCTCGATTTTTTCGGGCCAAATGCGGGTTGGGCCGTGTAACACCCTGTATATATCCAGTTTGTTATCATGTCATCGTATTAAGCCAAGCTTAATTTAAAAATGCGAAATATCTTTTTCTTTTCAATTATGACGTCATTATCAATTACCAGCTTGATTACTTAACCATTTTTCAAAACATCGCATGTATGTAAATTGCAAATAGACAACTATCTACACTGAATAACCTCATAACATATATAGGTGAGTATCTAAGTCACGGATCTACAACACGTAGTCCGGACAATATCCTGATACGTTATTAATTACTACACCAAAATTGAAAGCGTAAAGTCAAGTCAATGTGGCATGGACAATTCTCATGCTCACCAAATAAACAGCATAGTCAACAAGGTCTCAACAAGGTAATCCATAAATGAAGCTACATCATGAAGTAAACAGGATCCAGCATCCAAGTATAACAGCATAAGCAGCATAAGCAGATATCAAAGGTCAACAAAGCTCTGGCCTCCTGCCACTAGAGGTCTCAACCCCTGCATTACCTGAACCTGAAAATGGTGCCCCAAACGTGGGGTGAGATCTCTAAAAATAAATCTCAGTAAGACAAGGGGACTTCAAGGATCTTCCACGCCAAGCTCACTTACATGTGCAATATAAGTTCAAAATCCATTTAATAATATAAGTTCCAAAATAGTGCAATGCAACAGATAATCATGTCATGTGTGTTTATACTATTCTACTGATCAGAGAAGTGCAGGAATACGTTTATTACCCACACAGTATCAGCCCATGTTGTATTCGCCCACAGGATCGCCCCATGGCCTCCTGTGTAGGCGTCACACCACATATATATCATAAAGCATTTGCACTTAACAGCTCCATAGCATTTCAATAAAACAGTACATGAAAACACATCATGCGTATAAACCATCCCCCCATGGGACATGGTGGAACCAATAGTGGCTAAACCGAGGATACGAAAGCTTACCTTGCAAGCTAACAATCTAAGCCAAAAGTCCACACTAGCTCAAAGCCCAAACACAGTAGAATCACAATCTGTTATGGACCAATTATAACATCAATATTCATACTCTACAAGCATACAATAAAAGACAACGCCTTTCCTTTACGTTTTACGTCTTTAGGCTTCTCACAAAGTCATAACCCCTTAATCACTTGATTATGACTTACACTAATTATTACAGAAGTTCAACTCCATCAATCTAGGGTCCACTAACCCCCAATATTCTTCTGTATGAACAGTGCAGCTACTGTTCCTCGAAAACCCAGAATATCTGAATATTTGTCGGGGGCATATCCGGATATCATATCCGCATATTTCGCGATAGAATGCAGTTTTGCATTTCGCGAGATATCCATCCCAAGGTTGGGTTTTTAATCCATTCCAACGTTAAAGCATGCATTTTTACTCTGTTTTAAGTCCACATACTAGTTGGCTACTTGTTTAACTCATTAAACATGGCAAGACTTCACTTTTACTCATTAAAATTCATGATCAAGGTTGGTGACACTTACCCAAGCTCAAAACAACAACCAAATGTGCTCTTGGAGCTCACAAGCCAGCCTCAAGGTTCTGACTTCAATGGTGCACGAAAATACCACCCAAGCAAGGATCTTTCTTCACAAAGATTGATCCTTGGAGCTCCAACAACCCAAGGGAAAGACTCTCACACCAACCAACACAGAAACAACCCCTCTCCCTCACACACACAGCCCTCACAACTCAGAAAAGGCACCCTTAGCACTCTCCAATGCTCACACTCAAGTGTTTACTTGATCAAGAAGAGAAATAATGATCAAATGTGGTGTCTTTGGTGAGAAAATGGAGAAGGAAGGAGGTGGTAAGGTGACTGATGAAGAGCACTCAGAAAACCTCATGTAGCAAGTCATAAAAATGACCTAGGATCATGTGTCATGGCCTTATATAGGCCACTTAAGTTTTAATCGCACTGTATTAGAGCTAAATGTTACGCTTACCATTTTAATCCCAAACTTAGAATTCTGAACCTACTCATTTTTCTAAGATTTGTCATATTTTTATTTTATTTTTCGCAGCACATTTCCAGTACGCGCTTTTCCATAGCCATATCAGTTCTGGCACCAGTTCTCATTATTTTGACCTGAAAATTGTTTTACTAGTCCTATTTAATATTTTAGGAATTATCATGCACTTATTATAATTTTCCGGGATACTTTTTCGGTACGCATTTATACCGAGTAGCAGAACCGGTATCTACATTTTTCATCCGAAAAGCGACTTTCAGCATTATTAACCACTTTCTATATTTATTTAAGCCTCATAATAATTATTAGGGTCAATTATAGAATTATTTCATAATTTCACATAATTAATTAATTAACTTCCTTAACTAACGGTGCGAGTTCTTACATTCACTCCACCTTTTTAAGGATTTTGTCCTCAAAATCAGAAATATACTTGTCTCTGAAGTCAGGATACTGTCGGTGAAGCTCGTCCTCTCGCTCCCATGTACACTCCTCAGGAGTACTTCCTGTCCATTGTACTTTGACCATCGGAATGCTCTTGCTCCTCAGCTGCTTCTCGCCTCGATCGAGAATCTTGAGTGGTCCGACGGGAGTTTTCAAGTTCTCCCGAACCTCCACATCATCCGGTTGCACCACGTGCGAAGGGTCCGCTATGTACTTGCGAAGCTGAGACACGTGAAACACGTCGTGGATTTTGGCCAAGTTCGGAGGCAAGGCAAGCCAGTAGGCAACAGGTCCTACTCTGCCAAGGATCTGGTATGACCCAATAAACCGCGGGCTCAGCTTCCTCACTCCGAGTGCCCTTCTAACACCGGTGACAGGTGAAAGCCTCACAAACACGTGCTCACCTTCACTGAACTCCAGTGGTTGATGCTTAATGATGTGCCTTTGGCAAGTGTGGTTTTTCCATGTTAAAATTGATAAGAATTGGGTCATAAGAGAGCAATTTAAATAAATATTTGCTATTTATATTGATTCTTTCTATATCAATAATATTCACCTTTTGGTTGTGTTTTTACAGGAAAAGAGGAGTGAAAATTACAAATTATAAAAAGCCTGTTGACAGGACTCCAGGAAAAATTCCACCCGGGTGCAGGATAGGCCAAAGTCCAGAGAAATGGCGCCACTTTGCGCCAAACTCATGCTAAGTGGCGCCAAAGTGAAGCATCATGGCGCCACTAGGCGCCCACAAGAAAGACCATGGCGTCAACTAGCGCCCACAAAGAAGGAAAGTGGCGCCAAGTGGCGCCCAAAAGATGAAGAATGGCGCCAACTGGCGCCGAGTCACGAGAATCGGGTCCGACTTTTCGTATTCGAGACAGTAACTCCGCGCATATTTGCGCCAAACCCGCGCCAACTGGCGCCGGGTTGCGAGAAAATTACACCGTCTTTCTGCAGGGGTATTTTTGGAAGAAGGAAAAAAATAAGTTTATAAATAGGATCCTTGTGCTAGACCTAAGGGAGCGGATTCAGACCTAATCTTTTGAAGGAGGCCGACGGCAGAGCTCAGAAGGATTCTTCCACAGTTCTTCTTCTTCATCTATTTCTTTGTAATTTTATGCTTTTGAATATTGAATTATTTTTAGCCATGATTATGCTTGGCTAGTTTTTCTTTTATTGTAGTTAGGGTCACGAGCCCTATGTGAACCCTTCTTACGATGGATTGATTTAGTTTTATTCATTTATATAATTATCTTTGTCTCTACCTTGTGCGTATTTTCTATTTCCTTTATTAGAACTGATCAAACTGATAGTTGGAAATAGTTTGAGGGTTAGAACCCTAGATAGGAATATTGGGGTTTTGATCTTGAAAGGGGGTAGGACAACAATTGGTATGCATGCTAGGAATAGATGTGTATTTAATTGCGGATGCTTAAATTATTGCGTTCATTGCTTAAAACCATGAGGAACATTGCAAGGAATTGGGGATTAAAGGGTTAACCTTGCAAGGAATTGAGGGTTAACTAATAAATATTTTTAGATAATAATTTATCCGAGTAATTATATGAATAAATATTGTGAATCAATCCAAAGTAAGAAGTGGGGATCAAAAGGTGAGTGCGCTCTAGCTACAATATTTTCCTCATATTTTTAAAATCAAATCTCATTGTTATTGTTTTATTCTCTCTTAAATAAAAATATAAAAACAAGTCTTTATTTTTATTTCATATTGTTACTCGAATTCAATTCACAATTTTTCAAACAACAACCCGAGTTTTCCAACTTAAGGGGACTGGTTATTGTAGTACTTGGTTTACAATCCCTGTGGAGACGATACTCTACTTACTCATTATATTACTTATGCGATCGGTATACTTGCCGGAGAGCATCAAGTTTTTGGCGCCGTTGCCGGAGATTGTTAATTCCAATTTTACAAATAACCGTTGATCTTTGAGATTGGATTTTGTTTTTTTATTTATTTTATTTTATTTTGTTCTATCTTATTTTGTGTTCTACAGGTGCTACTGACATATTTTTCTAAGTTTTATGCGAGGTAGACTTCCTCCTACAGACTTTGTAATTGATCCTGAAATTTCAAGGACTGAGAGGAGACTGAGGAAGGTTGCCAAGCAGATAATTTGGGAAGACTTCAAAAGCATACCTGTACAACCAAAACAAGAAATGGCAAGAAACAACAATGCTGATGGTGGCAGAGGCCACAATGCAAATAACCTGCCTCCACGATTGTTGGACACCATTCTGAATCTGGTGTTCAATAGGCCAAATTCAAGTATAATCAGGCCGACGGTGGAGGCAAACAATTTTGAGCTGAAGCCATCTTTGATTACTTTGGTGGAAAGGGTTCAGTTCTCTGGTGCTGAGGAGGAAGATCCTCATGAGTTCATAGATCGATTTCTGATGATCTGTGACACTACCAAGCACAATGGAGTGTCGGCTGATGCTGTCAGGCTTCGATTATTCCCTTTTGTTGTTAAGGGAAAAGCTCTCAGATGGATAGAAAGGCAGCCAGCTAATAGTATCACGACATGGGAAGACTTGTCATCAAAGTTCTTTGCCCATTTCTTTTCTATGGAAAAGTACAACCAGCTGGTGAATGAAATCACAAACTTCCGCCAACTTGAAGGAGAATCACTGTGTGCAACCTGGAATAGATTCCAGGAACTCATCCGGAAGTGTCCGCACTATGAAGGAGACGATGACAGAAAGGTGGCAATATTCTTTAATGGCATCTCTCCTGAAACAAGGTTGGTGATTAATAGTGCAGCTGGAGGTTCTATTCGGCAAAGTACTTCTGAACAAGCCATTGATTTGATAAAGAAGCTGGCAAGGAATGAGAATGAGAGCATACCAGCTCAAATGAAAAGAGGGGTGATAAAGCTGGAAAGCAATGATGCGATGCTTGCTGAACAAAAGCTGTTGTCCAAAAAGTTTGACAGCTTGAATGAGAAGTTTGAGAAAATGCAAGTGTCCAAGGTTCAATCAACTTTTGTGGTTTGTGAATATTGTAAGGAAGCTCATGAGTCTAAAGAGTGTCCTACTCTAATGGGTGATAATCCACAGCAGTTGCAAGTAAATGGGGTTTGGTATGAACAGAAGCCCCAACAAAATTTTTCAAGAAATCAGAATTTTTCTTCTGGAAGTAATTTTCAGAAGAGAGGTCAAGGAGGTGGTCTTGACTATAGTTCTAACAATTGTCTGCAACCTCATCCTGTTCCACAGAAGGAACTTTCTGATTTGGAGAAGTTAATTGGACAAATGGCTCAGCATTCTAATGCTTTCATGGAGGAGACTAGAGCCAATACAAAGAACACAAATGCTTTCATGGAAGAGACTAGGGCTAATACCAGAAACATGAGTGCTTCCATCATAAATCTGGAGAATCAAATTGGCCAGCTGGCCGAGCAAGTTGCTGATAGAACTCCAGGTAGTTTTCCTAGTAACACAGTCACCAATCCAAGGGAGGATTGTATGTTTGTCACCACTAGAAGTGGTAAAGTGATAGCAGCTTCAGAAAAGCCGAGAATAAATATGGAAGCTGAAAAGAATAAGCTTGATACTGCAGGAGAGCAAGAAAAAGACAAAGAAATTGAAAAACCTGCTGAAATGGAGAAGCCAGTTGAAAAGAAAAAGTTTGAGCCGAGTCCTGAATATGTGAGAGCTATGGCACCTTATCCTGACAGATTCAAGAAGGAGGATCAGAAGCAACAATATGGAAGGTTTCTTGATATATTCAAGAAATTGCATATCAATATCCCTTTTGCTGAAGCTCTGGCTTGCATGCCCAATTATGCCAAGTTCATGAAGGACTTGTTATCAAGAAAGCATAAGCTGCAGGAATGTCAAACTGTAACACTCACTGAGGAGTCTAGTGCCATTATACAGAAGAAGTTCCCACCCAAACTCAGTGATCCAGGGAGTTTCAAAATTCCTATTGAAATTGGGGACACAAAAATTGGGAGAGCAATATGCGATCTTGGGGCTAGCATTAATTTGATGCCCCTTTCTATTTGTAAATCTTTGGGGATCACCGAGTTGAAACCCACTTTATCTCTTCAGCTTGCTGATAAATCTTTGAGGAAGCCTAGTGGTATTATTGAAGATGTTCTTGTGAAGATGGACAAGTTCATCTTTCCTGCTGATTTTGTAGTGTTGGACATGGAAGGGGGAGCTGAGATGCCTCTTTTGCTGGGTAGACCTTTCTTGGCCACTGCTCGGGCACTGATTGATGTTGAAAACGGGAAGCTTGAGCTAAGGATGAATGAGGAGACCGTTACCATCAACGTCTTTGATTCTCTAAAACAATCTTCTCACAAAGATGATTGTTTTAGTCATGAAGTAAAAGAAAAACAAAGTGCAGTGGATGATGCCAAGGAAGATGGTGCCATAAAGGTGGAATTGAAGGAGTTTCCTCAACCTCAGAAAAATGTCTTCTTGAGTAATAAGGAGGCGGTGATTGAAGCATTGAAGGAAGAGGAAACTGAATTGAAAAATAAAAATCCATTTTCCCATACCAACAAAATTCCCAATGAGGATGAAGACAAACATGAGAGAAAACCCAAAAGGAGGCGTCATCCTATACTGAAGAAGGTATTAAGAAAGGAGGTGGTGCAACTCTTTGATACGAGTTGGAAGAGACACCGGGAGCTGAAGTTTGACAAGAGACACCGAGACTCTATCTCTCGGAAAAATCAAAATTTCAAAGAGTTCTTAACATGGCTCCATGGTTTGGAGCAAATCTGGGAATGGTGGTCTCATACACCAAGGCAACCAGTACCACCGGACCTTCCATTTGCTGAGTCATCCCACTCTGCTGAGGGGGATGACATGGAGGGTTGATTATATCTCCTTGCTGACGGAGATTTTGTATATTAGTTTATTTTTCTGTTTCGTAGTTTTATTTTTATTTTTAGTTACTTTGTGTTAGTATATTTTTCTCCGAGGTTTTAATGTGCGCATTATAGTTTCTTCTATATGCCACAGTTTGTTCTATTGTGCAGATTTTTCTTCTTTCTTGTGGTTTAATTATTGTTGAGGACAACAATTCTCTAAATCTGGGAATGGTAGGCTTGCACCTGAGAACTGCTGCAATTCTTCTATCAGGGGAGATATTCTAACTCTTTTAATTTTCTTAGTTATTTTTATAGTATTTTGTGTGCTATATATATAAAAAAAAAATTGAACATGTTTTTTGAGCAAGTCCCAGGTTTAGATATGCTTCCCCTAGTTAAATTGCCTGATTCATCCTAGGAATCATGTTTTGAATGAACTTCTGGCATAATATTGTATTGGCATGAGTAGATTTCATGATTGCTCGTTTGTCTGAATTTTGTGCTTGAATGATTAATGATGCCTGATGTCCTTTTGAAAGTCTAGCTTGACATCAAAGCTGGTGAGGTTTTGTGCTTAAACACTTATTTTATTCTGAGAGACCTCACTGTGATAGCATTCTAGAACTTGCTATGTTTCTCTGTTATGCATGTATTGATTGATATGATAAAGGCATTTTGTTCTTGTTAGCTATTGGCCAAAAATAACCCACCTGTATGAATTTTTCCATTGTTAGCCCCTTGAGCCTGAACTTATTTGTTGTTAAATGACCTGTGGCCTGATTGATGGCTTAGCCTATATCCATATGACTTACCTTGATTGAGATTGAATTACTGAAATGTTGAAAAGAAAAAAATTGAAGTAAGCTCCACAGAGGTCAAATAATTAGGGGAGGTAAAATTTCATCTGTGCCCTTTAAAACAAAAAGTTTTGAAAAAGAAAAAGAAAAGAAAAAAAAAGGGGGTGAATGTAAAGAAAAGGTGGATGAAAGGAATTAATTCCTGAAATTCTGTGGGAATGTTATTAAAGCAAAAATCATTGAGCTGAATGTGTTCAAAATGAAATAATATCAGTTTTCAATCTCAATATTGTTTGAGCTACTGTCCATAAATTCCTACCCTTAAGCCCAGCCAAGTTACAACCTGTGAAGTCCTTTTGATCAATTATGCATGTGTTAATATTCCTCATCTTTAGGAACTTGAGAATATGATCAAGCTTATGGTAATGTTATTGCTGTGATGGATTGAGTGATTGTTACTCCCTTAAACACTTGAGTGCTGAGCGTTATATGATTATCTTGGTGAGGGGTGTTCAAGCTAGATTCTGACATGTTCATGAGAATAGAAGGCATTGTTAGGAGTTCTTTGCATTGATTCAGTCATGCTGTGATGTTGTGTTGGAATAATTGATTGTTTCCTGGATTGAGTCTTGTACATTGCTGGGGACAGCAACGTTTAAATCTGGGAATGATTTGATGTGCCTTTGGCAAGTGTGGT